>NC_056735.1:400100338-400222838 GCF_019279795.1 Protopterus annectens
CAGTCACTAAACCATGTTCATTTACATTTGCATACTGTAATTTCTTGTCATTGCTCTCTCTAACAGCGTAAGCAGAGTGCCTGTGCTATAGCAGAAAAACTGTTTTACTGCTGTACAGCAGTCATGCTGCAATGAACAAATAACCAGCTTTCACCTAGCACTTTGATGTAATATTAGTATGTAGATACATCAACTGATTATAATAGGGAATTACAGAAAGAGAGGGGATAACTCATCTGTGCAGATCAAAGGCTGAATTGATATTGACTTATTACTGTGATGCTTGCTGTTACTGCAATCCACTGGTCTTCTTGTAATGTAGTACCATCTCTTGTAATGTACTCTTTGGCCATAGCCATATCAAGGCCCAGAGCCTTACCAGTTCTTAGATATGGATGTAACAGGAGTGCTTCATTTGTTAGTCATTGTTTATGTGAACAATAAGTGTTGCCATATTTTACAAAATAGCAGCAGGCTGCAAAGTGTCACTGCAGCCATGCATCTGCTGTGCATTACATTGTAAGGAAATAGTACAGGTGTTTGTTTTCATGATGTTGCCCAGGAGTCAGTCTTGTATATGTACAACTGTTATGTTGTATTGTCAACAAAAGTTATGCCTGAATAGCCATGTGAGTATAAATTTGTTTGAATGCACTTTTATTTTGCCAAATCCACAAAACTTTTCCTTTGTGCATTTTAAAAATATTAACAAACTTCGGGCTATCAAAAACAGAATTTGTAGATTTGTTACAATAAAAAATGCCAGACAGCGTCACTTTGATGTACTTATTTGAGTGGGCTCCCTATAACTGAAACAGCAACACTTCTTATCAATACTCTTATTTTTAAAATCCTTGGACAAGATCATTGCTCACCAAGGAAGAATATGTGAGCAACAAGCCTACACATTAAGTGGTCTATTAACAAGTGGCAACTTATGACTCCATGTATGGTCTAAAACTGAAAACCTGCAAAATAAAGAAAACACATACAAAAAGACTGTACTGTTAACTTACTGTTACGTGTTTTAAAACTTGGTCTACAAACGTTGAATATTAAGCATATTTTATAGCACATTGACATTGCAATTACAACACCCTCATTGAGCTGGGGCTAGGTAACAAAGCTTTCTTGCACATATGAACCATTAATATAAATGTTGCACCAGAACCAAAACACACCAGCCAAGAGAATTTTGCGAGGTTGACTAATCTACTTAGATGAATGGGATAAACTTAAAAAATAACAACAACATAGCAAAAGTTCAGCAACACAATCCACAAAACACTGGGCCTAGTGGAACTAACCCTATCAACAAAATGTAAATAAATGTATAAAATGCCCGATACAAGACATCTCTGAAACAATTACTCTTAAGCTGAAAACAGAGATATCTGGCCTATATCAAGGACAGGTACAAGAAAATCCATATTTAATGGTTAGATTAGTGGAATCCCCAGTCTAAATGCATCATATGTGTGAATTTTAAGGAAAATTGGATTCCGGCATCAGCTCAGCATGTATTTCAGTCTCCTGTCGCCTATTGCATAAGGGTCAGAATCAATGGTGTAGCTAGTCATACTCACTGTACTCAAGTGAGTACTTTTTTCTGCACATTTCTCATAAACTTTATAGTCCAAACAACACAAAATATTTATTGTCTAAATTATTGTTTTCTCCATTACTCTACAAAATATGTTTTCATGAGAAGAATGCACCCCTAAACTAGCCTTTTTATCGCTGTAAGCGGCAAAGGTTGAAAGTAAAGTGTCCCCTTCACAAAGTGCATAGAGGATGCATTTTGAGAGTTGTGTACATTTTTTAAATGATGGGTTGGTGGCGGCGGTAAGAGAATAAGGCTCGGGTACAAAATATACATTTCTGGCTATACCCCTGGTCAGAACAAAATACCTGCTGCAGATATTTTCTTCCCTTATAGATGCAGTCTCCTTGCATGCATTTCTTATGAATTGTTCTGGCATAATGCTTAATTTTAACTACAAACTATTGCGATATGAGAGAATAGGACTCCGACTTAAGCAGTAATCTACATAATCATATGAATCGACATAGAAAGCGTTTTGGAAATACTGTAAGTTATATCCATGGAATTTTGAGATGTGTTCAATGATACGAGAACATTGTCCCTAACATATAAATAAAATAATAACTTAACTGAAGGCATTTGTTTAATTTCTCCTAGAAATGTTCACTGAAATGGCACAATCACAAAAAGCCAAGAGTTACATTTTGTTCAAGTTAGTTTGATGTTTTATGACACCATTTAGCTCGATGGTCCAGTTATATTATAAATCTTGAGAGGGTTAAACCCTCTAAGGGAAGACAATAGTAATTACAGAAAAAAGAATAAATTCACTCTTGAACTGCCCTTTTGGTGGTACACCTTCAGTTAGTGAATTTAAAAACTGTTTCAGATTACTTCTAATACGATTCACTTGTTAATCAGAGTCCTTGTTTTGTTACCTGTGTTTTACTAACTGCTCTACAAATACTGATTTTGTCCAGAAAACTATTGGTGAAGGGCTGAAATTGCTTCTCAATTAATACTTTTACTATCTTTGTCAGTGTCTGTATATTATGGTTATGATTAGAGGAGTCCATGCAACCAAGTACTCCGTAATAATATTTATAGTATTTGCAACATAAACCAAATTTTCTTCCTCTATGTTTCACCAGTTTCTAAAAATGTAGTATTCAGCTCCTCAAAGCTAGAAGATTGCTGGCATTCGACATTTGCATTATGTGAGCTAATGACTTATTGCAATTGTGCATAATTTGTTCAGTTAGCTAATTATTTCGCTTGCAGCTTTAAAAGGAACTGCAAACATTTGCTAATCTCACTCATGCATTGGAAGGAGAGGTTGGTATCAGTGGTACTAAGCCATATACGTTATACTCATACTAATCTATTAATAGGGGCCGACGAATAATGTAAATTTGGTTTCCTGCCAAAATGCGCCCCTTTAGTTGTGCTTATTTTTCTAATGATAATATCATCAAACATCAAAGTACATATTCCTGTAGCTAAAAGCCTTGCACTTAGCATAAGAATGAGAACAAATAAGGAAAGTGAGAATATAGCAGTCAATTATTTTTTTTTATCATCAGCACTTTATTAATAACAAAATTTTGGGTTTTATAACCATCGTCAGGTCGCAACATCATTTTAACAACATATTATAATATATGGTATTACCACAAATTGTATTGTGGACAAACATCCAAAGTACAGTTTAGTAAACATATTTTTTAATGTAGTGAAGTCCACTGAGCACCACCTAGCCTAGTGTCTTCCATATCTCTTCTCTTACAGCACGCTTGACAACTCAGATATTTATGCTCTCAATATCTGGGTTCCAAAATCACACAGGAAACTGTTGCTGTTTACTGGTATTAAAACCATCAAAATCACGTAACTCTCAAGAGTTATGTATGATCCAATTGGCTGCCACTGCTTCATTTAGGAAACGCTTTGCTGTAATCATAACAAAAGACGGGGAGCATTCCACCATGATTTACTCATAAAGGTCCAATAGGACCATCAGATAACTCCACTCTAAATCTTAAGTTGAGAAGATAACTGACAACATTCAGTTAATTTCTCAACTTATTTTTCAACAATAACTTCAAATTAGGGCTGTAAACTTACTTCTGCTGCTGGAAGGCACTCGGGGTTAACATAATGAAATTCCTATCTTCTCATGGTGCCCCATGAGAAGGTACTCGGGGTTAATGAGATAATTATATTAATACTAAATTTACTTTTAATCAAGACTTAATACCAAGAATTCTTTTTTTCAAGAATTCTTGGTAACAACTCAAAATAAAGCTTTATCTGAAGCAGATAAATTAGCAATCAGCAATAAGTTTAATTACAAATATTTATACTCTTCAGTTTGGCCTACCTAAGACTCTGCAATCAATTAACAGAGGTGATCAAAAAGGCTCGAGTTAAGTCTGGTATCCCACATGTGACCAAGAAACAAGAGTATAAAGGATTAGTCCAGATAAAATCACTTTAGCTAGCAGATCTAGGAGACTTTCTCTCTGATACTCACCCTATGGGAAGAATAAAGATGCCATGTTGAAGTTTCAAGTAGTTTATTGATTTAAGTAGGTAGATGGGCTAATCCTACAATCAATTTGGGCACCCTTATAAAAAGTCTATAAGGTATAGTCTAAAATACATCCCTCTCAAGAAGTTATATTTTACCCAGTTCATGATAATAAATAACATATCTCACACCCATCAGCAGGGCCTTACACTATCCTAACTACACCAGAAATTGTGAAGCTTGTGGTGAAGATAACATCTATATTTTGCATCAGTTTTAATCATGTAAATATGTGTAAAAGGTTCGGAAAACTTTAATATACAAAACATTCCAGGAATTCCTTCAATTGACAGGAAGCTAACAATTTTACATTTCCCTTCATCTAACTCCCATAAAGATAATTTAGCCCCTTTAATTACCAGTTTCTGTCTTTTAAAACTCTATTTCTCAAAACCGATTAAATGCAAAAGCTATTAATTGACCTAATTTCATGGATACGGCTTACAAATATTTAAAAGCATTCAAAACAATACCCAAATATCACTATAACAAAAGTTCTAAATTCCATTAGCTGGCAAATTCTATTTAAATTACTATCCTAACTACTAATTTTAGTATTATAACCATAATTATAAATTCCTTGTCAGTTCTATAGCTTGGGACTTGTAAAATAAATATTTTTTCTGATACTTAGAATAACTCACTATTAATCATAAGTCCTGATTGCACTTTTCTTAATAGGTGTCATATACAACTTAAAATACAGGAAGTTCGAATTAACTTTTTACCTTTTTATTATATCACATTACTTACGTGCATAATGCATATAGGGGTAAATATAGGGATTAAGATTTGTAAATAGTCCTGTCTGTATTGTATGTTTTTACACTTGCTCTGGGATTCATTAATGCCTACACAAAGTGTATACCATTCTAAGTGAACGGACAACACAAGCATAACTCACACCCTTTTTTCATCCTAATTTTAGTTTTCCTACTGATTTTTTTGCAGCCTTAAATATTGAGGGAGATTCAAAAAAGTTACCACAAAGTGTAGACTACATTTGCACTTAGTGTAAGTTTCTCAATGACTAGAAAGCACAATAAATATGGTACGGATTTTGATCTGAAGAAGTTTAAAAGTTTATATTTAATAAACAAAAGTGCTAATCCACCGTTTTTGTACTGTTTTGCATTTTACTGCACGTTTACTAGCTGTTGTACCTGCCGGAGTCTCTGTGGCCTGTAGGTTTCTTGTTCTTATTGACAATTTACATAGATGAATGTTAGATATACTAAATCATTAACTGATGTACCACATTTAAGTGTGGGCAGTGCAGGATTTACCCACAGAAGGTATCATTTGATCATGAGGGTAAAGCCTGAATGACCAAACAAAGCCAGCTGTGGATAAACCTGTATTACCCACACCTAAACATAATATTTTGCTATTGCAAATGACATTATTAAAAAGGTCTTACCTTTTTTTAAAATAATAACATTGCATGAATGTACTTATTTTCTAATCCAGCTATTTTCACATCGGGGCTAACATATTATTTCTCTCATGCACATAATTACAGTTGCATGGTACTTCCATTTAAAGCAGTATTTTTAAGTCTGTTTCTTTTTTGTAACTTTTTTCAGTGTAATTTGGAGATTAGAAATTGTTTTTGTTCTGTTTTTCCTAACGGCATTGAAATCCTTTAGACTCGATGGTCCACTCTGTATTTGCTTTGACAGGTGTTCACTTGGGGTCAGACCAATTTGGGTCTTTTGCAGATAGACTTTTCCTATAGGTAATAGATTCATACATGTATATTAGTCTAATGAACACTGGAGTCTTTATAAATCTAGCCAAGCATCCCAACTGCATCCTGCACATGTATGTGCCTTAGAGGTTATTTTATGTGGTGCATGTAAGCTAGAGCAAGATTTTTAGGTTTCTCTGGCTATTAAAGACATAGGTGCTAGACCCAGGGTGTATTTCCGAGTACCCATCCACTGGTCCAGGTTTTTCTTGAATAGGATTAAGGAAGAGCTCTGCTTCATATAGATGAGAAGACTGTCCCAGATAGAAGAAAATCTCTGAAACACATACCTGCCGTCCAACGTGTCTTATTTATATCACAAGCACAGTTCAAATTCCTAGATCGAGTAATTCTGATGCTATTCATTTGGTGGATATGCAAAAGGTCCGTCACAGTCAGAGCCAAGGATACCTTGTATGTCAGGCATAGATAGCCTCTCAACAGTCTGTAATGAAATAAGTATAGAGATAGGGCTTTGAAGCGATCTGCATAGGACATGCTGTTTATGGCCTGTATTCTTTTTGTGAGGAACCCCTGTGGACATTCCAGATGTTGCATGTGCTGGGTCAAATACATACCAAAGGGGACAGTGTACCAATGATGGGCCTGATGAAGGCCAAATACAGTGGAACAATGACTTCCTTGGACTAGATGTCATGCCCTTGCTTATAAGTTGAATAACAGAGAATGATTCCCTTACTGCCTTAGACACATTGGTCAAAGGTCAGGTTACTATCTAATTTTCTCTCTGAGCCTCTGCTGTAAATGGGCATTACCCAGTCAGACTTTCCCAGTAAACAAAGACAAACAAACAAACAAACAAATAAATAAATAAATGCATGCCCAAATCCCTGACTGCTGGTTCTACTCTTAGGCTTATGATAGCGATGAGGTCATTTCCTAGGGTATCTGACTTCTCAAAGGTTACTATTATACAGTTTTTGGAATTGAGTTTTAAGCCATAGCTTTGGCACTAGTCATTTGTCTATGTTAGTCCTTTCTGTAGGATGTTATTGTCTTGGGGGGATTCTATGACTGCTCCTAGTTTGTATTCTGAAAACGTGGTAAGCCTGAGGTCCTTGGCACTGGTCTTCATTTCTAAAAGTTAGATCTCAAAAAGCAGTGGAACCAGCACAGAGCCTTTAGGGAATCTGCTAGTGACCAGCCTATTTGTGGAAGTGGTCTCCCCTATCCTAACTTCCTGGGTCCTATCTGAGTGTCAGCTAGCTATCCAGTGCATGATGTAGGGGTTGACACCTATATTCATGAGTTTGTTTAGAATGATTGAGTGGGGTATTGTATCAAATGCCTTTGCCAGGTCAAAGTAGTCAGTTTGCCCTGTTTTGCCCTCAACCATTGTGTTGGCAACATTATCAAAGAAGTCCACCAGGATGGGTAGGCATGATCTGCCCTTAACAAAACACAAACTGGGTTGGATTCAGTGTTTGAAGGTTTTCTATGTCCTTGTTAATTATTTCCATGATAATTCTTTCCATTGCTTTGCATAAGAGACTAGACATACTTATGGGTCTTTAGTTCCTGGAGTTTGTTGATAGCCTGTCTTTGTGAAGACGGATGACCACTGCAGTTCTGCATTTGCATGACACGAAGCCTGGCTGGGAGCTGTGGTTAAACAATGATTCCAGTACTCCTGATAGGTCATGTTTCAGGCTTTTTAGGAGGCATCATGGGATATTATCAGGCCCATCAATGCAGTGTTTTTGGCTTTAGAGAGCGCATCTAGGGACTGCTACCTAGGTATAGTTGGGGGAGTTTTGTTTGATGGTATTTACTGAGTGGTAGCCAGGGGACAGAGTGGGGTAAAACTGGAGGTGAATTTGTCAGCCAGCAGATTTGCTATATCTTCCAGCTGTGTTAGTGGCTCCATTTACAGTCAGTTCTGCATACTGCTCTGTGCTGCCTTTGAGGTTTTGGACATGGCTAAAGAGAGCCATGTGGTTATCCTTTGCCTCAGAGGCTATCTTTACCTCACATTTGGCTTTAGGAGACTTAATTTGCCCTCTTAATTGTTTGTTTTAGATTGATGAAAAAGAAGTTATGTACTCACCATAACGTTCCATCTGAGTAGGTACTTCATTTGTCTGCAACCTATGGGTATCGGATCTGAGCCGGCAGCTTTCCAAGCTACAAGATCCAAGCTCCTAGCTCCTCCCCCTACCCATAATCCCCTGCTATGTGCTACATTACCTCAGATCGAATTTGTTGCCTCTTACACAACTCCTACCTTCGATAGAGGAAGCAACACCAGATAAACTGTCCTAAGGCAGAACAACATCTCTTTGGTGATAGAAATCTCGAAAGGTTCGGGGGATGGCAGGGGGGGGGTCGGTTGCAGACAAATGAAGTACCTACTCAGATGGAACGTTATGGTGAGTACATAACTTCTTTATCTGAAGTAGTTACTTAATTTGCTCTGCAACCTGTGGGACAGAGTCCCCAGCTACCTAGGGAGAAACCCTGGGCAGCCTATGGAAGGATATTCCGAAGCACCGCAGAGCCAAAGGAAGCCCTACCTCTCGATACCATATCCAACTTATAATGAGAAATAAACGTATGTGAAGAGGACCAGGTAGCTGCAGAGCATATGTCATCCAAGGGGATCCTAGACCAGAAGGCTGCAGAGGTGGCCACAGCCCTCGTAGAGTGAGCTAATTCCCGTAGGAACCAGTTTGCCTGCAGATAAGTACCCGTGGACTATGCATTGACAAATCCAATTTGCTATAGTCACTTTGGAAATGGCCTTACCCATGGCTGATTTAGCAAAAGACACGAACAACTGGTCCGATTTGTGAAAATCCTTAGTCCTGTGCAGGTAGAAACGCAGTTGTCTGTGCACATCCAATTTATGCAATGTGTATTCTCCTTTATTCTGAAAGTTTGGGAAGAACACGGGTAAGTTTATTGATTGATTGATATTTGACTCCGAAGCCACCTTAGGTAAGAACGACGGATTAGTCCTGAGGAACACTCTATCCTTATGAAAAATGAGATAAGGATGCTTCATACATAAGGCTTGAAGCTCTGATACCCTTTTGGCTGAAGTAATGGCAACCAAAAAGGCTGTTTTCCAGGACAAGAACTTTAATGGAACCGAAGCCACGGGTTCAAAGGGTGGGCCTGTCAAGGCTTGTAAGACTAAGGCCAAATCCCATGGAGGCATCACCACTTTCACCGGAGGCTTCAAGAGGAAAACACCCTGTAAGAAGGTTTTATATAATTTTGTAGAAGCCAAAGATCCTAGTCCGTCTCCCACATGGAAATGGGAGATGGCTGCCAATTGCACCTTAAATATTGAGGCACTTGCTCCTTGTCTGAATATCAGAGACAGGAAGTCTAGAATAGTAGGAATAGGAACTGTAAATGGATCCAGGCCTCTATCTTTGGCCCAGACAGAGAAGCGTTTCCATTTACTGTAGTAAAGCTTCCTAGTAGTCGGCTTATGTGCTGTGACTAGAATGGCCTTAACAGGAGATGAGATACCGGGAGTCCTAGCCATCAGTGGAACTGGAGCAACCAAGCCGCAAGCTTGAGGTTCACCAGGTTCGGGGTTTGTAATCCTGCCGGATGTGAAATCAGGTCTGGAATGGGATCCAGTATCCATGGTGGAGATACACTGCGAGACCGCAGGTACGGGAACCAGATCTGGCGAGGCCAGAATGGGGCTATGAGGATAACTCTGCTCCCCAACCGACGGGCTTTCTGTATGAACTTGGTTATGAGCGGAAGGGGTGGATAGGCATACAGTAGACCGGACGGCCAAGCATGGACTAGAGCGTCTCTGGGATTCTCCCCTTCAGGGGGAAGTATTGCGAAGTACTCGCTGCATTTTGTGTTTAAGAGAGAAGCAAAAAGATCGCAGCAAGGCCAACCCCATTTGCGGAAGATCTGCTTCGCAACTGATGGATTGAGAGACCACTCGTATGGAGTGAGAATCACTCTGCTCAGTTTGTCGCCAAAATATTGGACCGACCCAGAATGTGCGTTGCTACCAGAAAGCGGTTGGTGGATATCACCCATTCCCACACTCTCCTAGCCTCCCGGCAAAGTGGGTAGGATCTGGTTCCTCCTTGCTTGTTTATGTACCAGACCACTGACATGTTGTCTGTCTGAGGTAGAAGGTTGTGGAGAGCTTGCAACGCTAGAAGCACCGCCCTCATCTCTAGGACATTGATATGCAAAGCGGTCTCCAGGGGAGTCCACGTGCCTTGGACGGTTCTGCCCGAACAATGCCCCCCCCACCCGAGGCGAGAAGCGTCCGTGGTCAGCGTGGCTTGGGGGGGAGGGACAACAAAAGGCCTCCCTTCCTTTAGCTCTGGGGCATGGAGCCACCAAAGAAGGGAGTGCCTGCAAACTCTGCTTAGGGGAATCGGAGTACTCAACGGATGGAGTATCAGGGACCACTGAACTTGAAGAGTCCATTGCAGAATCCTCATTCGCAGACACACGTGAAGGGCGAGAGTGATCGCTGCTGCCATAGATCCTAGTGCCCTCAGAACTAATTCCGCCTACGGGGCCGGGCTTTGAAGAAGAATCAGCACCTGACACGACAAGCTGTTTATCCTGTCCGCAGTTAGCATTGCTCGAGAAATGCGGGTATCTAACTTGGCCCCTATGAACTCCAGGACCTGCACGGGGCAAAGAGAGGATTTCTGGAGGTTTACCGAGATGCCTAAGCTCTGGGCAAGGGTCAGAGCATAATCTCTTGCCAGGCAGAGCTGATGCCTGTTGGTGGCGGTAAGGAGCCAGTCATCTAGGTACGGGAAGACCTGAATGCCCTGAAGTCTCAGGTGGGCTGCAACCACTGCCATGACCTTGGTGAACACCCTGGGGGCTGAGGT
Organism: Protopterus annectens; assembly: GCF_019279795.1. Classification (NCBI taxonomy): domain Eukaryota; kingdom Metazoa; phylum Chordata; order Ceratodontiformes; family Protopteridae; genus Protopterus; species Protopterus annectens. Next base: position 400,111,084 of record NC_056735.1, read on the forward strand.
GAGGCCGAACGGGAGAACCCTGAACTGGTAATGACTGGCTCCCAGCCGGAAGCGAAGAAACCTTCTGGATCATCTGTCCATCAAGATGTGGTAGTACGCATCCTTGAGGTCTATCGAGCACATCCAGTCGTTCTGCCGCAGAAGGGGGAGAATAGATTGGAGGGTGACCATCCGGAACTTTTCTTTGGGAATGAACAGGTTCAAAGCGGAGAGGCACTAAAAAGAACCTGGAGTAATAACCCGATCCGGACTGGTCTGGGGGGACGGGCTGGATGGCTCTTTTTTCTAGCAACTTCAGGATTTCTGAAGCTGCTGCCTCCCTTCGATCGGGTGGAACATCGGGGAGGTGTCTGGTCAAGGGAGGGTGGTTTATGAAGGGGATGGAATAACCTCTGGATATGATGCGGAGCACCCATCGATCTGTCGTAATGGACTCCCAGTTTGACAGGTGCTCCGACAACCGCCCCCCGACTGCCTCCAGAGAGGGACAGCCGGGTAAGCCCTCAGGGCTGCTGCGTGGGTCTATCCGGGAAAGGTTCCCTGGACCCGAAGTTACGCGGTCCCCCTCTGCCTCTGGGCCGGCATCCTCCTTGTCCTCCTCTGCCTCTAGAGGACGAGGGGTCCGAAACTGGATGGGATTGCTGGGACTTATGGAACCACAGCTTCTTTTGTCCCCTCTGATTCCTAGAAAAGGATCGTTGGGGATTAGAGAAGCGGACTCCGATGGCAGACAGCGTCTTCCCATCCTTCTCGCTTTGGACCAGCATCTCGCGAACGGTCTTGCCGAAGAGCAATGATGACCCTGATGATAATGGACATCAGCTGGGTATAACAGCCTTGTGTTTCTTGTGCTTAGTCAAACACTCTGCTTGTGCTGCACTGACAAGGTCATAACAAGGCTGAAATATGAATATCCACAGCTAGTGGGGTTTGGTTGTACTGGACTGAAATTGTCCATTAAAATGATGAAACAAGTCATGGGCATTCAGAATTGTCAATTAGCTGAAACACCTGATGTTCATAAGGGTCATTTGCATATATCCCATGTGCCTCTGATACAAGAGGTTTGGGAGGTCACTCAGTGGAAGTTCTTGCTTTGCTGGAGTTTTCATTTTGTTTTTACTGATAGGTTTTTCAGTGACCATCTCACTTATTGTTTTAGGCTATAATATATAAAAAATGAGTATGCAGTTTAGGGTTAGGCAGCAGCTTAGTTGTCTTCAGCTCCTTGTGATTGTTACTTCTTTGTAGATAAGAAAATTGTTCTGATTTTGGTGTGCCTTTCCCTTTGTTTTTGTTACTCAGTGTCATTCCTGTGTTATTGGTATCACTGGCTGTACAGTTAGTGTTTCAAAATGTCTGATGGTCAGGGGTCAATGAAGTGCCCAAATGTGGGCACAAAATCCTTTCTTGGGATCTGCATTTTGTTATGTGTCTACTGTTTGGGTACTGCCCTTCTTGACACAGATTGTGAAGCTTGTCCCTCTTCTGGCAGAAAGACTTCCAGACATGAAGGGGAAACTAATAGTAAAAGGTCTTCTTCCTCCACAGACCAGGTCTTTCCTTCCATTTGCGCCCTCTTCATTTACTGTTGCCTCCTCCCTAGCCAAGAAGCAAGACAAAGGACCAAGGACAGATACAATCCAAGAGAGTCCAGTGAGAAAGAAAGGCTAGAGAAGGAGAAGAGAGAGATAGAGATAGAGAGAGAGAGAGAGAGAAAGACAAAGAAAAGTTAGAAAAATCCAGGAACAGGTCACTGCTTCAGTCAGTCTGGATCCTAATGTTCCTTGAAAGTCAGATACATCAGTCACTCAGACCTGACCTTCCTCCCCTTGGCTCCAATTCTCACTGGAACCAATAAACCTAAGGCTACATTCTCGTATACTACAGGAAAAAAAGATTCTTTATACCAATCTCAGTGGCTTCTTCTGTTCAGTCACCCAGAAACCTTACTGAGCAAGATGTCAATAGAATGATGAGGAAGTTCTTGAGAACGCCAATTCAACTTGGGGTTCTCTTGGTGCCATCATCAGTGAACATGCGAGTACTGCTCTAACAACCTCACTTATTCTCTGTCTGGTACTGGTTCATCCATCAAATCTGGCTGTCTAGGGTCTGGCCTACCCTGGTGTACCTTTGTCAGAGCCAACAGTTGGTGCTACTTTGACTCTGACTCTATCCCTATCTGTTTCAACTCCAGTGTGTTCAGCTATGGAAGAGTCTTGGAGCTGAAGTGTTGGCACTGGGACTAGAGGGTTTCAGCTCCCGACAGTTCTTATCTGAGATTGACCCCAGAGACAAGAAGTGTCGGTGCCAAGGAGTTCCCTTCATCTTCAGACAGCAGGAGATCTTATTCAGGGCCAATGGTGGCTTTGGTCTTCAAGGCTTTTGAGATAGTTTTGGCTATGGTGAAAGAAAGCGTGTTACCACTCAGCTCACCTCAGCTCAGCTCCATCAACACCTCAGCTCACTATGTGAGTTCCCAGTCTGATTCCAACCTGTCTGACCATCCACCAGTTCAGGTTCACAGGAAACAGATGTGCAAATGGAATCACATAGAATCACCCCAGAGTAGTTAATCGAAAACATGGATCCCTTAGATCCCTCTCAAAAGATATCACCTTTGGTGAGATCCTCAAATTGATGAAAAACAAGGAGGGTGGTCCACAGATGACCCTTCACCAGATGAGACCATGTTCTTGGAGACCTTTGGTTCCAGCTCAACTGCATCCTGGGTTGTATCACTCATGGTCCCCCTGATTGACCTTATAGCTCAGTGGCATGGAAGGGCACAGATTTGGTGGAACCAAAAACAAAGAAACCAGATAGGCTCTTGGCAGCATCCAAGGACAGGAAGCATTGGAACAGAGATACACCAGTAGATGCCATGGTGGTAGTGGCTGCTACCAAGAAGGAATTATTGGAAAAAAGTTCCTCTGTCAAACCCCCTAACAGGGAGTCTAGAGTGTTGGATAAGTTTGGGAAACAGACATACATTTCAGTGACCTTTGTCCTCTGAGCACTGAACTATTTGGCACACGTAACACAGTTCCAGAAAGACTTAACTAAAGAGCTCTCAAAGTCTCTCTCTGGTGACCTGTCTCTGGATGTCTACAAGACTGTAGGCTCCCAGCTCACTACCCTCCAGTCTATATTGAACATTACCACACAACTGCTAGCTAATGCAGCTGATGGTAAGATAAGGGCAGCAGGCACTGGCATTGCTTTAGCCTAACATGCTTGGATGCACCTTTGTGACTTTGTGGAAGGCTTTAAAATGTCATTCATTAATGCCCAGTTTAACAGTTCATCAGTTTTTGGGTCAAAGGTAAAAGCCACTCTAACCAGGAGTCACCATGATGGTAAAACCCTCTCTGCAGTGGGAATCCATTTTTTCACCCCACAAAGGACCTTCTCCGGGAATCAGAGGTGTGGCAAGAAGATTTGGTTCTACAAATCAGAAGGTTAGTATTATGATGCTGCTGGGGACAGACCTCCTTATGGCACAGGAGAAGGTAACTCTAATGGATGGCACCCAAGAGGCAGAGGTGGACTGCAAAATTAGGACTTTCACAGTACCTTCACTGAAATGTCCTACCAGCACTCCTGAAACATTGCCCAGCTGCTGCACTTTGAAGACAGTTGGGGGCTGCCTATTCACGCACCTAAAAGTCTGGCAAAACATAACAGATTCTGAGAGCTAAACATAATTTCCAGAAGCTACTCAATTCCCTTTTCATTTTCCCAATAGAAAAGAATGAAGTTCCTGACATTTCACCCAGTCAATGGGAACCTGTGCAGCAGAAACTTCCAAGCTGCAAGAAAAAGATTCATCCAAATGGTCCCCAAAGCCCACTTACAGTCTAGTCTATTCAAGCTTCTTTTTGTTACCCAAGAAGACTGGGGACCTCAGACCTATTCTAGATCTGAATCATTTAAATCAGTTTGTAAAAAGGACAGAATTCTGGATGGACACAATTCAGTCCAGATTAACTCTTGTGAGAAGGATGATTGAATGCGTTCAGTAGATCTCCAGGATGCACATAGGATAAACATAGAGAAACATTCCAGGAGGTGCCACCATTTCTGTCTGGGAGCCAATCATTACTAATTCAGAGTGCTGCCCTTTGGTCTCACCACAACCCTCAGGGTGTTTACTAAGATAATGGCAGTGGTTACAGCACATCTACGTCTATTAGAGATTAAAGTTTTCCCACATCTTGATGATTGGCTCCTCACTGCTGTCTCCAAGCATCTCCTTTTACACCATCTGTACCTTCTGCTCCAGCTAATGCAAAGCCTAGGAATCATGACAAATTTACCCAACAGCAACATGGGCCTGTCACAACAAATAGAATTCACTGGATGCCACATGGACTCAGCATTATAAATTGCCAAATTACCCAACTCCAGAGTGCTCTCCCAGTGGCTGGTAGCTACACAGGTACTTCAGCATCCTTCACCCTCAGCAAGGTTAATTCTATGACTCTTAGGTCTCATGGCCTCCACAGGGTCCCTATCAGTTCAGAGAAAAATCAGTTTAGCGAATGGCATTTTCAGTGCACTTACTTTGGACATGCCATTCATTGAACTGTTCATACTGAGATCACGGTACAGAGAGCATCAGGAAATTTGCCATTTCCCCACTGTAGTGCAATCTCAGAGTTGGTACATATAATTATCGGGGGCTGCCCCCCACATGAGCGAAATTCAACGAATGGCATTTCTGATGAAATGCCATTTGTTGAAGTGTCTCTTTGATGAAGTGATATAGACCCCCTCCACAATCTTATTGGTTCCACTAGTCAGATTCTATATGAGGGAACTCCATTGGACTCTTTGTGTGCAAAGGTCTCAAAACATTCACTCATTACATACCAAAATTCACATTACTCAAATATACAGAGATCATACCAGCAGGTGGATAACATCTCTGTTACTGATGGAAGGCTGCCCCTTTCACACAAAACAACCATAGGCTGTCATAAACATGGACGCCTCCCTTCTAGGGTGGAGAGGGCATTTTGAAAGGAGAATGGTCCAAGGATTTTGGTTACATCTAGTGGCCAATCTTCACATAAGTGTATTGGAAATAAGAGCATTCCTTCTAGCATTGCAGGCATTTCAGGTGATTTCCATACAGACAGACAACATGGCAGTAGTCTGGCACATAAACAAACAGGTAGGAACCCACCCGTACCCACTTGGTTGAGAAGCCATGAAGGTCACACTGACTTCAGATAACAAAGCACATCCCAGCACATCCCAGGGACATTCAGTGTATTAGCCAACAAATTGAGCAGAACAATCTTAATGCCTCACAACTGATCCCTCAGTCCAAAAGTGGCAGCTTTGATTTTCCATCACTGGGCCAACCTTGCTGCAACCTCTTCATTACTGGTACATCCCCCTTGGATATTTGACCAGTATTCAACTCTCTTGACTGACCCAGCTGGATTGCTTCCTCTGGACCAGAAATCCACTAATCTAACTGCTTAGTTCCTCCAGTACTGACTTTAGCCAGTGACACCAGGCTCCTAGCATCAATTTAGATTAGCTCAGCCTCCCAGGAGCAATCCACTAAAAAGGTTTATCATTGCAAATGGAAAAGGTTTTCCATCCGGGCTATGTCAAATGGAACAGATCCATTTTCAGCACCCATCCTTTCCCTACTGGAGGTTTTCTGCCTGAGCTTTTCCATAGTGGTTCCAGTTTCTCCACTATCAAAGCACAAATGGCTGCAATCTCCAATTTCCGCATTGGTCAGAATGACACCATAGCATCATTAAAAGTTGTTAAAGCCTTTTTGAGGGGAACATTCCTCCTACGACCACAAATTAGAAACCTAGTCCCTCCATGGAATATTACTATTGTGCTCCGAGCATTAACCCAACTTCCCTTTGAATCAGCAGCATCAGCAGATTTAACTTTCCTTTCTCAGAAGACAATTTTTCTTGTTGCAGAATTGCAGAGTTATAGACCCTTTCTTGCAAACCCGTTTATTTGATTTTCCACCAAAACAGAGTTTCCTTAAGGAGTAATGCATCTTTTCTTCCTAAGGTTGTATTTGAAGCAAATTTAAACCAATCCATCAGCCTGCCAGTGTTTTTTTCTAAGATTCTCTAACAAAGGTGAATATACTCTGGATGTGTTGGACATTAATCTCCATCTCAGATTTTATCTTCATAGAATGAAGCACTTCAGGAAATCTGATTAATTGTTAATTACCTTTTCTAGACCAAAACTGGGCAAGGCAGTTTCTATGGTTGCTCTTTCAAGATGGTTATCAGATTGCATTTCCTTTGTGTACGTCAAAAATGCCTACCCCTGCAACTGAAGCCCAAAGCTCATTCTACAAAGGCAATAGCCACTTCAACAACCTTCATGAAGAGACTTCCCATTGATGATATTTGTGCTACTGTAACCTGGTCAACAGTTCACACCTTTGTGTCTCATTATAAATTGGATGCTCAATCTAGATCACATTCCTCCTTTGGTTCTACCATTCTCAGGAATGTTCTTCCTTAATACCACTCAGGTATAAACATCTTGGGAATCTGTCCTATGTGTTGTATAGGATGAAAATCGACAACATCAGATACAAAGTTATGTACTTACCATAATCATAGATCCATGTTGTCTGATTTTCATCCGGTTCAACCTCTGTTCCTCCTCTTTCCCCTTCCAAATTATCATCTATTGGCTTCTGGTAACTGAATGGATCTCCCTTGCACTCTGTCTGTGAACAGTCCTATCAGACTATGATCCTCTCCTAGATGTTTCCTGTCAAGTTAGTAATTATCCATAAAAGGGTTATTATATCTCTAAATGTTGTAGCTGGTAGGGCAAACTTGATCTGAGGTACATAAGTGGACTGGAGGGAATTATGGGTAAGGAAGGAGTCGGAGCCCTGGATCAGCGAAGCTTCAGGCATGATGCAGAGGTTGGATCCAATTAGATCTTAAAACCCATGTGTTGAAATGGATGAAAATGAAACAACATGGATCTATCGTATGATAAGTATATAACCTTTGTTTATGACATCACTGGTGTTACTATATACTTGTAGAAATGTAAATACGTTTCTTAAATGTTGTTACTTAAATGTACCTACTCCATGACTATACAATAACAGGGAAAAGGGAAAATTCCCCTCTCTCCTGTAGTCAGCAGTCTTGCACAAATACCATACCCCCATTCACCTATTACATTTATCTTATTTCAAATGTGCAAAAGATTAAACTGTTTTGAGACACTCATAAATGACGGAGTGCATTTAAAATCAAATACTTGTAAGTGAGAACAGAAATAATACTGAAAAGCCATTTTGTGAAGCATGTTTCTGTTGTGGTGGTGGGTAGGATTTGCATGGTTTGTGGATGTGTTTCAGTTTGCATTATGATGGGGAATCACTGTTACTGCAGTTGTCAGTGTGCAGTGGCAGTGATTCCCATTTTCAGGGAGATTTTCCCCTTCTCCAGGGTAGTGTGACTGTGGAGTTGGTATATGTAAGTCTGGGGAATGTGAAGGTCATGATCCCCTGCAAAAATGTTAAGTGTTGGTGCTTTTATTTATTTTTTATGTTTTTATGTGACTATGGGCTGGATTCACGAAGGCTTGCACGGAGTCTATGAGTAGTGTAAGACTCCATGCAGCCTTCGCAATCCAGGAACAGCCCAAAGTCCGTGTAAGAGTCAAGCTAAAACGGCTCTTACACGGAGTGGGCGTGGATAAGCTAATCACCTCACTTGCAGCCGAATAGCATGCAAATGAGGCTGATTAGCGATCCAGGAAGCCAAGAACAGCCCGTGGAAGAGCCGTTTTAGCTGCAGAAATGTACTCAGTTGACAACTGAGTACGTTTCTGCAAACACGGCAATGGAGCCATGTCAGCTCCAAATAAAGGGTGCATATGTTATAGGCAGCATGCCAATGGCCAAATATGTGGCCATTGGCAAGGTAACCCCATGAAAATATATGAAAAATATAATTTTATTTTTTCGGCAATTGCCGATGTGTAAACCCAGCGCAGCCCCGCGCAAACGGGCTGCACTGCATAGAACATAAAAACGAAGGTTTTAAACCTACAAATGTAGGTTTTATGCAATACATGGAATGTCAATGGAGGGACCAGCAGAGGAAAACCAACATGGCCACCGTGTAGTGGTTGCTAAGGGGGGAAGCTGAGTCTAAGAGATGTAACTAAGCATTAGTAGGCAATCTGATCCAAATGAGTGTAAGGATACTGAATTCCACTGTCACATAGCAAATGAGCACATTCTGAGTAGTGTAAGAGTTACATACGGGGGAGGAACAGAGTAGGAGATAGGTGACATCACAGGGGGGAATGGTAGAAAGAGATGGAGTTCATTGGAGGGTAGAGTTACATGACAGATGTCAGACAGATATCAAGGAAAGAGGTGTGCCACTAAGTAAACATGAGAAAGTCAAGAAATGGAAGGTGTACACTGTTGCCTACACCAAAGTTTCTTGCTGGACGTGTATCTTGCGTGCGCACCACGAAGCGAGTAAGGCGGTGTGTGCACGTGTAAGGCAGACTGAGCATGTGGGAGTGTGTTGGGAGATGTTTAACACCATTTGCGCGGGCGTGCACGCGTTTTAATCCGAATAAGCAGATCCAAAACTGTGTAAGTATGTGTGCGCGTGTAAGCCACTGTGAGCGTGTTTCTGCTGGTTTGCACATGGCTCCACCCTGAGGAAACAGAAAGGAAAAAGGAAGCAACAGATGTACTAGGAAGTTAGCAGGGAATACTGCTGGAGCTAGCAGGTGAAAACAATTAGATGCAGGCAATTACACAGGCAGAATACTAGGCCGGCCCAGCACTTAAAACTCTGCAAACAGCAGTGCAGAATGTTTCTCTCAAGAGACACTGCAAGACAGGAGTTAAGTTATCAGAAGTGAAAACTGAAAAAGCTGAACTCAGAGCAGAAATGTTAGGGGCTGCCATAGCTGTCATAATGAGACATAGGCGACTTGCTGAGGGTGGTGACAATGCAGATGGTGCCAGACAACCCGCAGTGAGGAGACAGAGAAGAGTGTACAGGCCCAGGGTCACCTACCACGGGTTACATGAGCTGGAGATAGTAGAGCGCTATAGAGTGGACAGAGACCTCCTGCAGCAAATAGTGGAGCTGTGCAGGCCATGCCTCACACACAGAACCAACAGAGGGGAACCCATCCCAGTGAAAACCAAGGTATGTGTTGGCCTAAGAATACTAGCAACAGGTACCTTCCAGAGACCAACTGGCGATATGATGGGGATATCACTGGCATCAGCTTCCAGGGTACTGCACCAGTTCCTGGATGCCATGTCAGCACATGTCGGTGATCATGTATACTTCCCCAATGCCCATGAGGTATTGGCCAGCAACATGCGTCTCTTCCAGCAAATAGCGGAATACCCTGAGGTAGTGGGTGCAATAGACTGCACGCACATATGCATCAAAGCACCTGCCGGTGAGCGGGGTAGGGCATACATCAACCGCAAGGGCTTCCCCTCCATCAACTGCCAGGTCATGTGTGATGCCCAGGGCATAATAATGAATGTGAGTGCTGGCTGTCCTGGGAGCTACCACGATTCCCACATCTGGCATTTGACGCAGCTGTACCAGACATTTGCCAATGGGGACATCCCGCACGGACACCTAGTGGGGGATGCAGGATATGCACTGGAGCCGTGGCTGATGACACCCATCAGAAACGCACACACACCTGAACAGGAACGCCATAATGAGGCACACGCACAAACACGTAATGTAATAGAGCGTGTGTTTGGGCTGCTCAAGTCACGGTTCCGGTGTCTGGACACATCTGGTGGAGCCTTGCAGTACACACCAACTACATGTACCCAAATTGTCATGGTATGTGCTATGCTACATAATATGATCTTGCGAAAACAGCTGCAGCAGGACCAGCATAGGGCTGGGCCAAACAGCCCCCCACCATCGCCAAGGCCACCACAGGCACAGCGTGACTTGGAGGAGGAACAACCTGAGCCTGCCCCAGTAGGCAGAAGGAGGCGTGCCCAGTATGCCCTGGCCTTGGCAAAGAGGCAACGCATAGCACATACATTGGCTCAGTAGGAACCTTGGGAATGATACCCCCTCTGACTCACTCATATAGTAACAGGGATGCCTAACGTGACACAACCTGCTCACAAACATGTACAGGGAAGTGTAATATGTGCATCCGACAGAGGCAGCCCTGCAGCACCACCTGAGGCATGAATGCTATGTGTTAAGTAATGTAACACCAAGTACCATATGCACACCTGAGGACCCCGACTAACATCCTACCCTCAACAAGCAGCATGCCACAACATGACAACGAGATGATGAAGTGCAACAATTGACTGAAGTATTGCAGTTAGGCAAAGGGGACCCAATGTGTGCCAGTCTGGGATGACATGCTGAGCATGACATGATGCACCACCTGCTAGGACTGGCGTGCACCTATCAGTGCAGGCCGTATGGATACTGGCAAAGGCTGTTGTCACGCACAGTGTGCCCTGAATAGGTAAGGCTCAAAACACAAACCTATCTCCATAGGTACCAGAAGGGATAAGAATAAGATAAGGGATAAGTTCAAACAGCAAGATGCATGCAGTCTAAGCCCACCCAGTATGGAGAATGTTGATAACTGTGCTGTAACAGAAATCTGAGGCAAGGCTCACAACAGCACCCTAACACTACCAGGTTACACCTCATACTGTGCTGTACATCCTCAAAACTTGGAACAAGCGACAAAAAGGAGGGTGACTAGCAAGACTTGTCAAGGATAACCACACCCCCATGTTGGTACCACCACAAAAAGCAGCATGGACTAGCCATGCTCAAGTAACAGTGGCTAAAACTGCCCCCCAGTTTATAGCCTGCTACAGACTACTGGCCCAACACCAGGAACTGCATCTGGCCCATGCTGGAATACATGAATATATCAAGTCCTCCAAACCACATTATATTGGGCGACTGCAAATACCCAGACACATAGACTGGGAGCATTATACCAGCTGCAACAGTGTAGGACAAAAGTTCATCGAATCCACAAACCAAAAGGCCCAGGAACAACGTACCACCCCCACAAGAGGGGTAAGCATACTGGATGTGATAATCAGCAACATGGGTACGGGATGTCAAGATGAGAAGTGTATTACTCACTGGTAAAACCAGACCATATAGTAATCACACTGGATATACAAATCCTGACCACAGTCCCTGGCCGGAAAACCACAGTGGAAAACATGTGCTAAGCAATATTTGCACACCTCCAAACTGATGTGGAATCCATTAAAGGTCCTGCAGGTGCAAAATATGGGCCACACCTCAGAACCTGTAATACAGCCATTCCATGAACACTGCCAGGAATGCTTGGATTATGCAGTCCCAAATTAAAACAAGACACAGTGCCTAAATCTGGCATGGTGGACACCAGCCATAACCAAAACATGCAAGAGAATGAGGAAGCTACTACATGATAGAGCAAACATGAACAATGAAGTAATTACTGATCAGTAGTATGGCAATAAAATCTGTCCACACATGCAATCCACTAAGGCCAGCCACAACAAGTGGAATCTGTGAATCCTGAGGGAATGTTACACCTGCCCCAAGTACACAGACAACCTCCAACTCCACCCAAGAAATACAAATATATGTGAGAGATGCAACCATCCATCCAAACCGGAGGCAGAGCTCCCTCAACTCAGCACACCCAAAACAAGTCAGTAGGAGAAGGTAACCACACACACCACAAACACATACCCACATAGACCTATCACAACTGCAAACCAAACACATAAACACAGAAATACATTCCCGGAGGCAGAAATCACAAACACAGCACACCAACAGAGGCCACTAAAGCAGACACCCAATGAAACAGCCTCCAAACATAGCACATGCAACACATAGCACACAAAGCTGGTGTGCCAAACAGTCACAGGCCAGAAGGAGAAACAACATGCCTGATACAGTTGTAATAGGTGACTCCATAGTCAGACACACTGCTGTCCCGCACACCAGACTGAACAAGGGAAAGGGTACAGTAAGCTGCCTGTAGGCTGCCACAATATGCCACATAACAGAAATATGTAGGTCACTCCAAAGCAAATAGAAATATGATGCAGTCATAGTCCATGCTGGTGTGAATGACCTGAGATGTACTGCCCTAGACTACATGTAAAGAGACACAGATGAGCTATCCGATTATGTAGTCCAGGCCGGTATGACACTCACCACTCGCAGCAACCTACCCTTACCAAGAATAATGCCACAGTACAAACATGGAATGATCAGTCATAGCAAGTAGCACACTTACTGGTGTCATTCCAAGGGGATCCAATGTCTGTCTGCTTGGGATGTCATGCTTGACAAGCCATGCAGCTGCCCGTGGGATGGCCTGCACCTGGGCGTCTGAATATTGGATAAGGCCTTTGCCACCTCCATACAGCCTTTTGTAGGCAAGGCTGAAAAGACTGACCCACCACCCGAGAAAACATAAGTGGGAAGAAACATAAGGGAAATGCTGACCAATGCCAGATGTGTACACCCCAATATGCATGCTCCCGAGGCCATCCCCAGAATAGAGAACATCGATGTCTGTGCAGTGACAGAAACCTGCTGCAAGGCTCCTGACAGCACACCAGCACTACCAGGTTATACCACGTACCATGTGTCATGGCCCCAAAACCTGGAACACAACATAAAAGGAGGTGAGTATCCATAGGCAGCACAGACACCCATACGTCCAGGTAACTGACAATGCACAAGGCAGTGGAGTTCACCCATGTGCAACTAACTGTAGGCAAGACTGCTGTGCAGTCTGTAGCATGCTACAGACCGCACTCTCACACACAATAACCCCCCCCCAACCGTCCTGAAGACACTGGACAGTATGAATGTCCCACCAAATACCAAACAAGGTACCACAAATTACCACATAGGTGGTAAACCATTATGTATGGAAGGAGTAACCAGGGACCTAGGGACACAAGTGGACAGTAACCTGTTATGTGACACCCACATTGCCAATGTGACTAGGAAGACTGTCTACATGTGACACCGTATCAGGAAAGGAGTCACATCTATGGCAACAGAGGTCACTGTGCCCCTATACTTTTCCCCAATCACACCCATAATCCAGTACAATGCCTCATATGGGATCTACCTTACCTGACACCTGCAGCAGTTAGAAAGACCTCAAAGGTACCTCACCAAGAGGATAAAGTGTCTCACATATATGTCATATGCTGCCTGGCTGTAGACACCCCAGCTGACTCCAGTCACAGACTGCCCACACAGAGGCATTGCATGCCTGTTGTAGGAGGCCATGCCCAACACAGGAGTAATGGACATGCTCCACCCCAGACAACACATATCCATAGAGGCTGCGTGACTGAGAGATGTCAACCTCAACAAATAATGAAATAGGATGTGCCGGTGGGACAGATACATAATCCAGAGGCTCCCACACCCTGGACCAGAATCCCACTCCATGTTAGGCAGAGCCCCTCACTGACACTGTTCAACAGGAATCTTGCCAAGTGGATGGATGATTGTAGAGTTACAGTGGGGGTCTTCACTGTGTCATGTCCAGACAGAGGCACAGCAAAGCAAATCATAAATGGCCATAATATCCACATAGCAAGGGGTCTCAAAGCCACACACACTCTGGCTAGGCTAACAAATGCCCAGGGTGGATAGCCTAGTATGAACCTATGAACCTATGTAGATACAAATTGTACAGGACACTAAGGATAATCCCAAGGCTTACACAACTGATGGTAGGAGCCATGTTGGGAATTCACAGATATGCCCTGAATCACACAAATACCACAAACACACACACATATTGCCAACATACATCCTGGCAGGTGCAGTGCACACCCCCACCCCCACAAATGCAGAATATCTATCCCAGCAGACTGCTGGCCCCCTGACATTGCAGATGCTGAGGTAACAGACAACATCTCCAAAGCAAAACACACAGCAGCAATGGTATGAGATGGTGTCCTGGGCTTAGTGCAACATGGAGTCTAAGATGAATGGAATGCCAAACCACACTACTGCTCAATGTCAGCCTTACCACAGAATATGTACCCAAAGAGCAGTGTACAACAACAGTGGTCCATCTCAACAAAGGTGTTGCCTGAATGGATACTGAACAGTACTACCCCAGAATCCTGAGAAGCCCAGATTGCACAGCTATGGAAAGGATCAGCATGTACCACAGACATAAGGATGTTGGGGACCTACTGACACCGGACCCAACCCAGTGTGGCCTTCTCAAGTGCAGATCCTGCCCCTAACCATGTTTGACTCAATTGAAACAGTCATTAAGGTCATTGATGAGGGCAATGTGCTCCACACAGTGTATCTGGACCTTGCAAAGGCTTCTATACAATACCCTACATGTTCAGTATAGATAGGCTCACCAGCGTAAATATAAACCCACATGTCAGTAGAGGGGTTGCAAACCAGACCAAGGACAGAACAGACATGGTCAGACATGCTTCAGCCATGTCAGACTACAAACCAGATATAACTGGCATCCCACAAGGCTTTGTCCTGGTATCTCCCTTGTCTGGTATATATGTCCCATAGGTACAGGCAAACATGGAAGGACTGTGTCCTAACATGTTTGCAGAGGACTACAAACTGCTCACCACATATGATCCACCAGCTGACACATGCATCCCACAAAAGGGCCACATAGAAACAGACAACTGGTGCCATAGCTATGTCAGCAAGCTAAGTGCAGAAACGTGTATAGTCAACCCCGTGGATATACAGTAAGTGCCCACCAATTACCACATAGGTGTTAACCCATTATGTAGTTAACATGTAATGAGAGACCTGGGGACACAGGGTGATAGATATCCTGCATTGGACAAACATGTGCTGTAGTGTTTACAGAAACATACCATATACCCACCTAATCATGAAGGCTGTCAGATCTACATAAGGGAGGTCATTGTGGCTCTGCAGTCATCCTGCATCAGTGGTACAATCGACTACAATAGCCCCTGTGGGATGTACCTCAGCAGACACCTCCATCAACTGTAAAGTCCCCAACAGTACCTCATCAGGAGTATCAAACAGCCTACACAGATGCCATGTGTTGCCTGTGTTGCTGGCATCAATAAACATGCTGCACCTAGTACAATCTGAATGGCAGTGAGCTATGCACATGACAGACCTGAACCCCAGCACTGACTTACATAGGACAAGCTGTACTGTGTGATCCATAACACAGAAGCCACTCCCACCCATGAGTGAACCCTCAGCACAGGCTACCCATAGAGTCACTTATCAATCTTCCTCAATAGGAATCCTGATGGGTGGACGGGAGATGGTAGGTTTATCCTGGGTATCACTGTCATGTCACAGGTAGACAGAGGCACAGTATACTAACCATGACATATGTCATGGCAAACTCCTCTTACAATGTGTGTCGAAGGACAAACACACTCTCCAACTTGCATTAGACATGGACTAGGGCACATTGCTAGTGTTTGCAATTGTACACCTATGTTGTGGAATACACTAACAATGTTGGACAAGCCTGGTGTAAGTAGTTCATATCTGAACAGAATGCAACATGGTCAGATGTACACAACTGGCCCCAACCAGGCTGTTGTGCCCACTATCGAAATGTAAAGCAGTGATAGCAGTAAAGCCCAGGATACTGTCCACCACAGTCAAAGTACTACCAGTACACTATACAGTACTACAGTGTTAGGTCAGTGTGAAAGGATGTTGACAACTGTATGCAAAGTATCCCATGCAAACACTGCAGGCACAGTATAATCCTGTTGTGTTCACACACAAAGCAGTTGTACAGTAACTACACAACATGACACACAACCCACAACCATAAACGGGTGATAGTTTGTGAAGTTCACACACATCCACAAATGTGGTGGGCTGCAGAGTCCAACATATGGAATGCTCACACTGGGCATGCTCACACACTTTGACAACATGCCATGGGAAGGCTGAACTGGGCATGCTCACACACTTAGTCCAAATCTTGGTTTAGCAGTTGGACACACATATCTGGTATTGTTATGTGTTATGCCAGGAACCAACCACATTACAGCAGTCTGCCCAGTGCACACAGTTAAATGACTACAGAGACATACGTGATATAGTGGATCCCTCCCATATGCAAACATTTTCCACAGATGCAGAAGTTGTTCATACCAACAGGGAATGCTATGGCAATAAAGATATGCAAACAGTCTATCAGCAACAAATAATGTGCATTTGACAATTAAACATAATGGTGTAGAGGTCAACACTAGGCTGTTTGCCCTAGGGAATGACAGCTTAGCCATAGTGTGCTTGGTGTCTGCCTCCCCACAGGATGCACATTCCCCTTTCCAAACACAGATGATGTCAGCACCCTATAAGTACAGCAGGAGAAAAGAAACTTCCCAGTAATCCGAATAGCGCGCTCTGCTAATGCGTCCGTCTCAAGTGTCATTACATAGTTAGGTAGGGGTTTCAAATCCTGCAAGTGCTCAGTGTGTGTGTGTATGAGTGGGGTTTTTGTGTGTGTAAGTCTGTGTGACGGAAATGTCCCTTTTGGCAAATAGGAAAAGACACTACAGGATGCACATTCCCTTTCTAAACACCGATGATGTCAGCACCCTATAAGTACAGCAGGAGAAAAGAAACCTCCCAGTAATGCGAATAGCGCGCTCCGCTAATGCATCCGTCTCAAGTGTCATAACATAGTTAGGTAGGGGTTTGAATCCTGTGAATGGCAAGTGTGTGTGTTTGTCTGAGGGGGGTTAGTGTGTGAGAGAAATGTCCCTTTTGGCAAATAGGATAAGACACTACAGGATGCACATTCCCTTTCTAAACACAGATGATGTCAGCACCCTATAAGTATAGCAGGAGAAAAGAAACCTCTCAGTAATGCGAATAGCGTGCTCCGCTAATGCGTCCGTCTCAAGTGTCATAACATAGTTAGGTAGGGGTTTGAATCCTGTGAATGGCAAGTGTGTGTGTTTGTCTGAGGGGGGTTAGTGTGTTTGAGGGAAATGTCCCTTTTGGCAAATAGGATAAGACACTACAGGATGCACATTCCCTTTCTAAACACCGATGATGTCAGCACCCTATAAGTATAGCAGGAGAAAAGAAACCTCCCAGTAATGCGAATAGCGCGCTCAGCTAATGCGTCCATCTCAAATGTCATAACATAGTTAGGTAGGGGTTTGAATCCTGTGAATGGCAAGTGTGTGTGTTTGTCTGAGGGGGTTAGTGTGTGTGAGGGAAATGTCCCTTTTGGCAAATAGGATAAGACACTACAGGATGCACATTCCCTTTCTAAACACCGATGATGTCAGCACCCTATAAGTATAGCAGGAGAAAAGAAACCTCCCAGTAATGCGAACAGCGCGCTCTGCTAATGCATCCGTCTCAAGTGTCATAACATAGTTAGGTAGGGGTTTGAATCCTGTGAATGGCAAGTGTGTGTGTTTGTCTGAGGGGGGTTAGTGTGTGTGAGGGAAATGTCCCTTTTGGCAAATAGGATAAGACACTACAGGATGCACATTCCCTTTCTAAACACCGATGATGTCAGCACCCTATAAGTATAGCAGGAGAAAAGAAACCTCCCAGTAATGCGAATAGCGCGCTCAGCTAATGCGTCCGTCTCAAGTGTCATAACATAGTTAGGTAGGGGTTTGAATCCTGTGAATGGCAAGTGTGTGTGTTTGTCTGAGGGGGGTTAGTGTGTGAGGGAAATGTCCCTTTTGGCAAATAGGATAAGACACTACAGGATGCACATTCCCTTTCTAAACACCGATGATGTCAGCACCCTATAAGTATAGCAGGAGAAAAGAAACCTCCCAGTAATGCGAATAGCGCTCTGCTAATGCGTCCGTCTCAAGTGTCATAACATAGTTATGTAGGGGTTTGAATCCTGTGAATGGCAAGTGTGTGTGTTTGTCTGAGGGGGGTTAGTGTGTGTGAGGGAAATGTCCCTTTTGGCAAATAGGATAAGACACTACAGGATGCACATTCCCTTTCTAAACACCGATGATGTCAGCACCCTATAAGTATAGCAGGAGAAAAGAAACCTCCCAGTAATGCGAATAGTGCACTCTGCTAATGCATCCGTCTCAAGTGTCATAACATAGTTAGGTAGGGGTTTGAATCCTGTGAATGGCAAGTGTGTGAGGGAAATGTCCCTTTTGGCAACTAGGTGAACAGACTACAGGATGCACATTCCCCTTCTACACACTGTTCAGCAGACGGCCATGGCTCTGGCACAAGTTGTCTGTTGCTATGATGCCCCTTTGGAAGATGCTTGTGTCAGCTGGGGAGTCGATTATGGTGTCCAGTTTGCAGTCATCTGCATATTTGGACAGCCACAGTTCATCCGTGTTGGCCTGTACCTCCAATAAATATGTACCAAACAAGAGGGTCCCAGGACTGAGCCTTCTGGGACACAACCTGTAACTGTTATGGGGTCTGGCATGGCTCCAGCAATGCTAACCATGTGGGTTCTGTTCTTGAGCCACTGTGCAATCCATCTAGTGACATAGGGGCTTATATTTAAGCTGGTGAGCTTCCCTAGAATGCCCAAGTGGGGTATTGTTGCGAAAGCGTTTTCAAGGTCCAGGTAGGCTGTGTGAACCACCTTCCCCTCGGCAATGGCCTCGGTGACTGTATCAAAGAAATCCACCGGGTTACACCCGGTAGTGCTGGTGTGCTCTCAGTAGCCCTGAACCAGGCATCTGTTACTGCACAGATATCGATGTTTTCTATGCCAAGGAGTGTTTTGGGTGCATGCATCTGAAGGTTTAGACATCTGGCGTTGGGTAGCATTGCTCTTAGTGTCGTATCCCTTGTGATACCTATGAAGGTGGGTTTGTCATTTGAGCCCTGCCTAACATAGGCACTATGGGGGTAGCAAGAGCCTTTGCCAATATCTGATAGGCCAGAGGTGACAGGTGCAGGCTGTCCCTAGCAAAGCAGGTAGTTCAACAGAAGATGAATGTGTGAAGGTGTAGTGCCTGTGATTACTTAGCAGTAGCATATATGACTGCTCACGTGGACACATGCCAGGCAGGTCATATGCACTGTGTCACAGGCAATGTACATGTGAACAGGTCAAACAGTGGCAACCTGTCAAGTGGGACATGGCCATACATATAGTAGGCTATGCAGATGGCACTAGGAGTCCACAGAAGCTCTATAACTATGCATTGCAGGTGTGATCGGTATTCCAGGGTAATTGCAAGCAAACATGCATGCAAACAAAGATACAGTGAACAGGGCTCCATGTAGTCCATTGTACAACAAACAAGCTGTACCAGTTCCATAAGGTAACACTGCAAATATGCAGGCACTATGCACATGTACATGGAAATACACAGGTCAGATGGCTAGGGTCCAGTCTCAGTGCACACAAGTGTACGGAACATGCATGTACTGTCAGGATGTACAATAACTGGATAGAAACCCATGTGCCCATACCTGCAGTAATACACATGTCAAATAACAGACACTGAGCCCTCTCTCAGTGGTTCCATACTTAGTAGGATGTATGCTCCCTGGCCTGCCACCACAGTATCCCTGACATATATGGGGACTCTCCCTCCTGTGACAGTTAGTTATGTGTGTTGTGGCTGTCTAGCATGGTATGAGATGTGTGCATGCAGTGCTAGGGTGCTCCTGTGTGTCCTGTACCAGTTGTGTAGTTCTGCACACATATCAACATCCTCAAACATCTGCATTGCAGAGTCTAGTGTGGGCAACATGCCACTTGCAATTTACATGTCCATCATTGTGTATTACTACATTCATTACCCTATCCCCTGTGCTACCTATGTATGTAGCCTTCTGTTGACATCATTACCACCAGTATGCCAACATGTGCAGATGATACACTATGGTACTTACCATGGGTGAAGACAACAGGACATGACAATCACACAACTACTGCATCAGGCATGCTGTGATATACCCACAATTAATTCAGCACACAGTACTGTTAACAACATGATACTATTACTACACATCTATGTGGTCACCCTGTGCATCAGCAACATGTTAACCTGTACCTGCACAGTTGTTACAGATTGCAGGAAGTGGCACAGTTTCATCATATGCACAGGGTGTGAACTTGGTATGCCTGAGTCAGCCACCCATACCACCAATTGACATGTATGTGTATGTGTGTTGGTGAGGGACAGCAGTAGAAGGTGGGGCAATGTTGATGCAGTGTGTGCGTGTATGCGGTAGCCCTAGGTGTTGTCAATTTGCATGTGTGTATGGATGCACACAGTTCCACCTCATGGCTGCCATATACTGGTGTTTGTGGACAGCCACAGACTGTACCTGCCAGGTCATACAGATCAGTGTCTCTGGCCACGGACACGGTACCTGTGCCTTGCAGGGTGCTACGGACCGTATCCGTTACCAACCCAGACTGGGTACTGTCATCAGAAGCAGGTGTTCATTGACTGGACACAGATCCCTGTCGGGCCTGGCCAGAGCCACGTGCACGTGGTCTCCTGGGGCGGACTGATGACAGCACAGACCCAGCATTGCTGGGGCTGCTGCTGGCACTACGGGCGCCGCGGCCCTGTTGTCGTCTGCGCCGACTGCCAGCTGCTGCTGTTGCTGGCATACGGCCACGTCGACGCCTCAACCGCCCACCATCACCCTGGCTCATGGACATGTAGTTGTGGAACCGGTCTAATATGTCCCCACAACATCTGTCTACGACATCGGTGAAATCACGGATGGCAGCCGCAATGTCACGCATACTGTCAGTCATGGCTGTGCGACATGCTGCCAGCTCCCTCAGACCCTGTCTGGTGTACCGCTCCATACGTGCCTGTGCCTGCATGACAGTCCGAAACATAGCCGAGGTTGTAAGACCTCTGTGGGCACGTCTGACAGGGGCAGTACGCCCATGGATGCTCCCACGAGAACCCCTGGACATCTGTCTGTGTGGTACCATCTCTGGGCCATGCCCATGGCTGCTGTGTGGGGAAGCATGTGCCACAGATACCACATTACCCTGGTCAATGCCCACTGTATGCTGTCCATCACCTAGGGACAGTGGTGACAAGGGGTGTATTGGCAGGATAACTGTGCGCATTGATGGGGTCGACAGCTGTGTACTGTCAATTGGCTGACCAATGGCGGACCCTGGCATACCTTCCTGTGCCATTACACCAATGTCATCATTATCAGTACCCACGGCACCTGACTCAGGTTCCCTGCTACATGACACCAGAGCAGCAACAGAACCTGTGGGAAGGAAACAGGAAACACAGTTTACAATGTCTACACATTACCAGCGATGCACACATGCACACATGCACACATGCACACGTGCACACATGCACAGGTGCACACATGCACACATGCACACATGCACACATGCGCACATGCGCACACATGCACACGTGCACAGGTGCACACATGCACACATGCACACGTGCACACATGCACAGGTGCACACATGCACACATGCACACAGTTTCACACAATTGTACAGTACACAGTATGCGTGATATCAACACACAGACACAGACACACCTACATGCATACAAAGAGCACTACTAAGTGAGCCAAATAGTACTATTACTATCAACACTATTACAGGAATTGTTAATACACACTCACCAGCATGGATAGGCTGCATTGCAGTTATACCAGAGGGTCCTGCAGACATGAAGAAACTAATGTCAGTGGGCACAACTGTGCCATTGTTACTGAGTATGATACAGGTCAGGAGTACAACAGTCGCCTTTCACAGGTCGGCAGCTAATATTGAGGATATCACACTTGCACATTAAATACTATGGTGACAGCTACAAACCAAGGACACACCTCACACATGCATTAACTACCAGTGTACACAACAGTCAACTATACATATGACATATTACCTGCTCGCTCACCGCCTTGCTGCTGTGTGGCTCCAGCCTCCATCATGATGCATGTCTGCTGCTGTTGTTGTTGCTGGTGGACTGGAGCCACTACACTCAGGAGTAGTCCCTCCAGTCTGGTGAGTGGGGATGTGTAGCCACCCCACCACCTGTGGCGACCTGTTGCCTGTGGATATCTGATGCACGCTGACGGACATGTCTGATTAAATCACTGCAGTGATGTCGTACCTGCTCATATGTCCTATTATGCGTGCCTATATCATTTACCCGACGGACAAGGTCTTGCCACAGTGCAGCCCTCTCCTGCTGATTCTGGCTGGTGCGGGAAAAGAGTATTGCATAGTCCCGCACCAGGCTCTGGTGTATCTCCTCATCCTCAGCTGTGGAGTAGGTGGGGTTCCGCGGGTGGGCCATGTACCTGAGAAAGAAAATAACCTGGTATCAGCAATATATGTCAGCAGACTTTGGCACACATACTACACATGCTACTCGACTGTTATGATACAACATATCTCACATATGTAGCATCTGTCTGTCTATTGGTGGATACACATGTAGATGGCCAGGTATCAGTGCTCGGCCAGCAACTGTGCAACAGTACCTGGCAGACGCCATACGACATACTACCAAACACCAGCAGTCAGAACACCGATTCAGGTCAGAAGCACCTCCTCACTCTGGGGGTTTGTATCTAGGTACTGTATGGCCTATATCGGCAACTACTGTGGGCTGACCACACACTGATTGCCCTGGATATACATATCCCACCTCCACCACCAGCACAGATGACTATAGTGCATAACATTTCAGATACAAACTTTACACTTTGTAACAGTGATATGGTATCCTTACAGCCCACTGGGCCAGTGGCAGATACAACCCACAATGGTGACCCCTACACAATTGCTTTCTACAGACATCTCCAAGAATGCATGGATCATGCAATCCCATATCTGACCAAGACACTCTCCACAAGGGGACAGCATCCTGTCTGGTGGACCCCAGCCATAGACAGATTGTATTACAGAAGATGGAAGCTACTGCAAGACAGAGCATCATTCACTGAAGGGAGGGCATGTCTGAGCAGCACTGGTAAGGATCTATTTCCCATCATACTGACTACATGGGCAACGTTGAGAGGGAATTCAAGAGTGACACTACAGATGACCAGGAGGCCTTCCTCAGTTATGTTAGCAACCTGGTCAGGAGCCATCCTCTATGCTCATAGGCAGTACACAACACATATTTCACTGACACCACAGATATCGACAACATTGTGGCGGACAGGTTCAGTGCAGGTGTCACCCCGCCCTCTCCCCTGTAATAAGGCATAGTTATCCCAGCTGACTGTAACCTCCCCGTCATCACAGATGTCCAGGTGAGAGACACCCGCAGGACAGCAGAATACACAACATGGATGGGACCTGATGGTATCCCCAGTTGCATGCTACATAACCTCTGACAGGAGCTAAACACACATATAGGAGTGCTATGTAACACTAGCCTGACTACAGGATATGTACCTGTACACTGGTGCACAGCAGCAGTGGTTCCACTCCATGAAGGAGGCACCTCACCATACCCATACAATACAACACAATACATTACATTACAATACAATACTATACAATATGCTATTGCCCCTGTGTCTACAGCAGCGCACTGTTCTGCTACCCTGACCATTGTGACACATGTGGTGTGATGGTAACTGCTGCTGTCACACAGTTACACAGGGTGACTCATATGGCATATTACCTATCTGACTAACATTCAGCAGGGGTATGTGTGACATGTACTCATGGGGACTCTCGCTTCTTAACACTGTGTGGTTTATTGCAGGGTGTGTCTTATCTGTGAGTAGGAACTCTTACCTCCACATGTGCACACTATTGCAGTGGCACGGACGACACACAGCAGACATGTAGGTTGTGGATGGTGGGAGGTGTTACTATGGTTGTTGGACATCTGTCATGGGTGTGACCTCCATATGTAGATCTGGGAGTGGTAACCTCTATGTGGGTAGCATATGTGTACTCTGTGGTGTTGTCAGTCACTGTGCATTGGTAATGTGTTTGAGTGCGTTGTCACAGTGTTGTACATGTCACTGTGTCCTTCTCCATATCTGTTGCTGTAATGTGAGGTCCATACCATGGCATCCATTATGTGGTGTGGGGGGTACACCGACCTACATGTCCATACCTGACTCACCATGTCTGCGGACACATACCATGTGCAGGTATTCCAGGGATAGTGTGCCACTGTGACTATCATTGGGGCCACTATTCTACACATTTCTGACCCTGCTCACCCCTGACACATGCAGTGGTGGGCGGCCAATCACATATCTGGTGGTTACTGGTGTGGGTGATCTGGAATGTGGTATGATACTCCGGATTTGACACTGGTGTTCACTCCATGCCTTTGTCACCAGGCACCTGTTGCAATACATCTGTACACATGTGCCTCACTCAGACTTTATATACATATCTCTCTCTCTCTCTATATATATATATGTATACATATGTAGATATATCCATATGTATATAGATATATCTATATATATATATATATATATATATATATATATATATATATATATATTTATATATATGTCCGTAAACATATACACATATATATTAATGTACATATATTGCCATAGATGTGGAGGGGGGCACAGAGGGGTGTGAGTGACAGAGGGGTGGGACAGGCTGTGTTGCAGGTCATCATATACAATCATACCTGTAGGTAGTCAGATCAGTCTGTCTATGTATATGTATCTACATATATCTATATCTGCATGTGTGCATTACATAGATATGTTGGTACAATATTCTATCGACATCTGTCTATGTATTCCTACATCTCTCTCTCTATGTATGTATACATATATGCATATCATATATATATATATATATATATATATATATATATACATATATATATACATATATATGTATATATACACATACATATGTTGACATACATACATATCCATATGTTAGACAGGTATATCAACATATTTGTCTACTATACTGTATACACACACTAACATACTGCTAAACATACATAGCTGTGTAACCTAATTTGTACATGGCACTACAACTTACAATCAAACAACATTGATATGTGCACATACATGCTCTCACATACAAATGTATGTACAGCCTTCACTGATAGTTGCTGTATGTCTCCTGCCCTTTACACATCTTCATATACATATGGATACAGACCAATGACACATATGGAGGGTTCACAGTATGTAGACCTTTATAGTATTACTTTACATTACCTGTGTTTGTCACAGCTGCTTCTGCTGCTGTCTGGTTCTCTGTCCTGCTGCTCCACTTCCCAGTTGTCAGCTTTCAGGTAGCTGTTGCTGAACAATTTGTTTCTGTCTGCTTAATTGCAGTTTTCTCTCTCTCTCTCTCTCTCTCTCTCTGTCTGACTCTCACGTCCTTCTCAGGGTGCAATGAAAGTATTGCATGCGTGGACATGGAGTACAGCATACTTTTGTAGGTATCTGCATATGCCCATGTGATGGCCTCTGCACCAATTGTTAGCCAGCATTTGCTAGTTGCATGCAGCCAGTTGTGTACTGATTGCAGTTCTCACTGTGATTTCAGAACAGTGCTATAAAAAGGTGTGTGAGATAGGCGTAGCCCTTTCAGATGTTAAGGGCAGGGACCATGCTGTTATGCTGTGGACAATGTTCTGTGAGTGTAAAGGTTGGTATCTCTCTCATATTTCCAGGTGTGTTGTAGATTAACATTCCTCCATTCATTTCTCCAGTTTCCTGTACTAACTGTGTATGTACACTGACAACTACAACTACTACTATTGTTAATGTGTGTGTGTGTGTGTGCTTTCCTTTCACATTTGCTTGCACTCTGTTGCTAAGTCTTCAATAGTTGCCCTTTACAGTCACTACTTCTATGCCTGCTAGGTGTCTTGACTGTAGTGTGCTGCTGTAGCTTTCCTATTTTCCATGTACATTCACACCTTGGAATGCTTGCTATATCTGCTAGGGTGTTACAGCATGCAGTGTGGTCTGGCCATGGTGTGGGCCTTGACATCTATTAGGGTATTTGAGTATGCTGCTAAGCAGGCCCCAGAGACCTTCAGGTTTATCAGTTATGTGCCTCATGGAATGGTACATATCAGTGGGGTACACCCATTAAAATGTCTGGTATGCTGCAGTTGTGACTGTGGGTTAGCATGAGCATATGTATTACTACACTTTTTCTGCCATGCAGTGGTGAATACTTTCTGGACTCCATAGTTACCATTGCATGTGTTACACCTTTCTGCCTACTGTTTGTACATTTCACATGGGGTCTGTGGGGCATCCCTGTAAGACATTCACTGTTGCTATGTCTAGGTTCTTAACTATTCAAATATGGTGGTGTTGGACCCATGTGTACAGATATTTGCAGGCTGTCCACATTTCTGCCTCATAATTTGGTCAATATCTCATGCACACCTTTATCTGGCAGGTAAGTCTGGGCTCAAGTCAGAATATGGTGACAAACATTCAAGTTCCAGACTGCATACCCTTCCAAACATCCCACAAGGTGTAGACCCTGTTACTTTCTGAACTGTCTGCGTTTGTTGTAACTTTATTTGTAATGTGTCCCTGGTTTTGGGCCTTTGCTCCACATATTTTATTACTTGGTACGGATGTGTTCCTGTAAGAGGTTGTGGGGTATGGACAGTGCTTATCCTGCTGTGAGTGTGTGTCTTGCAAGGTGCTATGGTGACATTATTACCTACTAGCTTCCAACTAGCATGGCTGTTTCTGTTCACACACTACTATTATGGAAATCCACCAGTTTTGTTTGTGATTCTAAATGTCATGCTTTGTGTACTACACATCTATATTCCCTTTACATTCATTCCTACTGTTAAATGATATATTTACTTTAGCACAATGTTTCTATATAAGAGTCATGGCTTAGTGGTAAGTCATGCAGACTATAGTTGCCAAGGTCCTGGGTTTGGGACTCACAGTGGGATTTTATTTTTCATTTGAACTGAGTACAAGACCTGTCAATCAAAGTGCCTAAGGCACTTTTAAGCAGTTGTAACTGGGTTAGCGCTGGTTTGCGTGGAGCTCACGCATGCGCACTGGCGGTTAGCTCCGCGCACACAAGCGCACACCCGCTTACAACCACTTAAACGTGCTTACTCTTGCGCACCCCCCCGCTATTTTCCTTGAAAGAAAAGAAAATGGGGAGACAGGAAAGTGGTGAAAAAGGGGTCACAAAGAGGGTAAGATAGTAGGGAAACAAGCTTGGGATGTGCAGGAGGGATGTAGGTAAGGCCCATAGCTGCCCATTTCTTCAGCAGCAACAGCTGTGCATATGTATGTAATTTGGTGTGACATTTGAAACCTTCCACCCCTGAGAGAGGTGTCAGGACAACAATAATACTTGTTGTACAGCCAATTGAATTGATAGGTTCCATGTCCAGTAGACATGTGTGCGGAATGGGCAGCTATGTATGGGGCATAATTTTTTTGTGGGTACAGAGTGCCCTTTTTTTTTTTTTTTTTTTTCAGGTGAGAGTGGTATGTCAGGTGAAGGTAGTCGGTACAGCTGGGGAGGTAGGTTGGGTAGGTTAACAGACAAGACAAACAAGACGCATACAGGGGTGGTGTATGACACATGTGGGGGGGTTACACAATTAACGGGGACGGAGGTTTGGATATCCAGAGCCCATGAGCCCACAGATGGCAACAGTGGAACTGATATCCCCACCCATAGGCAGTTGCCACTGTTCCTTCACTGCCCAGGACGGGGCTGTGCTGGGGGCTGTGTAGGCGGGGCAACGGGCATGCCCGTTAGTTGCGCCACCTGTGCCTCGAGCTGGCGTAGGGGCTCGAGGACAGAGTCCCGAATCTCCCTACGCACCACAGTCCGGACGCTACGGAGGGTGAGTGGTGGATCTCCTCCGGCCACACTTGCAGAGGGGGGGTGAGCCCCATCCCCTGCAGTGCTTCCACCCGCAGGTGGCACAGGGCCACCGCAGGAGGGTCGAGACTCAGCACTAGTGCCAGGTGCACTCGCCAGCTGAGGTGGGAGAGGTGGGTCCGCTGGAACCCGCCTTCCCTGTCGTTCTATGTTTTGCATTATGTCATGACAGTTTGGGTTAGTGACATTTAATACCATTCACAATTAGTTGTAACAGCATGCATTAGTATTCCCATTAACCAAACACCCAGATATTCACACCATTGAACAGCGTGCATAACACATGCATAATTTGAACAGTAATACACAGTCCAACAACATGCAGGGTTGATTGATGGCAACAGGCCATCAGGTGTGGATGTATGAACAGGGCGGATGCATCAACAGACATGTAAATATATATGACCCAACAGGACAGACGTCCAGGGGTGGTAATTGTGATTGCACATACCATTTTCACGTGGAATGGGTTATAGGTGGTTAGAGGATGGGGTAAATAAAGTAATATTAACACCTTCGAATACAAATACATATGCTGTACATTTCTAATAGCTACAGTTATATACACACTACTGTTCTAACTACAGTGTCCTATATGTTAACTACTTAACCTTGCAGATGGAACTGTTACTGCAACATCAATCTACATTTTATTGCTGTTCATACACATTCATATCGAGCTTTGTTCAGATACATCATCCTGTTACCTGTGCTTTATATACTTGTGGACAAGTGTGGATGCTTGGTATATCAGACAATCATCCTATCTGCGTATTTCAGACTGGGAGAAACATATCCAGATGTTGGTGTACACATTCCACATGCAGCAACACTTTGAACAGATTTTGCTGTTTGGTTCTGAGTCTCACATGCATTTAATTCTGTCCTAACTGCAGTATGGTTTATTCAGGGGTTATAACTACTGTATTGCTGTATTCCTGACACTTTCTCACACTCTCTCACTTGCTTTCATGTTACTATTCAGACTGGTACTTCTAGGCTTTATTGACATGTTTTAACAACAGTTATTACAGTTCTTTCCAGCAGTCTCACTTCTGTCATGTTTCAGTATTTCCACAGGGATATATTTCACACATGTGATTTCATCCTCTTCTGCAGCTATACTTTGCATGCTGTTGCAGGTTGTGTACTATTTTCTTACAGGCAGGGCAGTTTTACTCAAAAATATATGTTGGACAGTGTCATGTTTAGTTTACACTTACAGGCTGGGAACTGTTGTAATCAGGCAATACTTGCATACACTTTCACACTGTTACTTGCAGATTTAATTCCTTCCTGGCTACACTGCACTCTTTTGCTGACTGTCATACATTTCTATATCTTTACAGTTACTAGTAGTGGATTACTGACCTGCCTGGTGGCGCAACCGCACCAGCCTATCGGCATAGGCTCTGCAGTTCGCAGAACGGACACCTGCAGCTGTAATATAAATGAAGTAATATTGGAATACACATCTCCATAATTTCAGGTAGTTTAACTTTCTACATACATAATTAATTGCTACTTACTCAGTGGTGGGGCGTTGGGTGATTGCCGGGCCTCCTGGATCCAAAGGTTCAGTTGGTCCTGCTTGCGTCTCTTCAGGTCCGCATGGTGGTGATGGACCTGCTCACCTGTCCTTGGAATTCCTGTGGCACTGGTGAGTTCATGAGCCAACTGGTCCCACGCCTCAGCCCTGTATGCTCCCCAGAGGACCTGGCCCTGCATGAGTTGGGCCTCATGGTTGTGGACTAGGAGCCAGGCCATGTACCTGGACTCCTCAACACCCCACCTCTGCGCGCGAAAGCGACTACCCTCACCTACACCTGACATTCTGCCTGCAGGTCTGTTCTACAATCGTTTATGCTGTGTATTCCCGCCTATGGGGCTTATATAGTCCGTTTTTCCCGCACATATCTGTGATTGGCCAGTTTGGAATTGTATCAACTTCAGTAAACCTGCATTGTCATGCTGTAGTTTGTATTCATTCCTATATATGAGCTATTATTGCATTTCTAGGTACCGCTGTCATGGCTTAGTGGTTCTGTACCTTGACTATGGTGTATAGTATCCTGGGTTCGAACCTGGCCACTGCTTTTTATTTTTCATGACTGTCTAGACATGTTGAGGGGTGTGTCTGTGTAAAAGCAGTTTTGATACGGCTTGCTCACCGTTGCCCGTCGGTTAGCTTGTTTGCGCGGTGCGCAGCTCCGCGCAAACGGGGTAAGCTGGTTTAAGCCTCATTTGGCTATCGGCACGCATATTCCACTCAGCTCAGTTAGGAGCACATATATTTAGCATGGTAAACCACTGCTCAGCTACGGGCACTCAGTTTGCACCAGTTGGACCAATGCTTATCTACGGGCACATACACTCACTCTGTTGTACTGTAGCTCAGCTATGGGCACATCTGGCAGTTTATATTCATTTCTTAGCTCACATTTATTCAATATAAATGGGATATTTCATTGCATTTTACATATATTCTGGTTTTATGTGTACATATGTGTCAGGGACTTGTTTCCTGCTTATTTTGCAATAAAAAATAATTTGTGTTGTGGGGGCTCGAACCATGAATGCCTGCTCTGCAGCCGACATCTCTACCGCTACGCTATTGCTTCCTGGCTTATTTTGCATATTTAGTTCTTATATGCTTTCCCATTGACTGCTAACTGTAGCTGCGCTACGGGCACGCCCGCGCAAATGAGCGCACTCATGGTTAAACATCTTTACAATTTAAAAAAATATGACATGTTCATTTATATTTCTTTTATATGTTTATGGTCTGTAGGGGCATGTGTTGTGTTGTGTTTATTCACATTTCCGTGGACTCTGTTGTGGGTGTCTACTTTGGGCACTTTTAGGCTTCTGGGGGCGTGTCCGCTTGCAGGGCTCAGCCTACGGACACGCCCCCTACTGTCTTACACGGACCGTGTTAGACTTAGGTGTGATTCAGCATGCTCTCATGAATATGCAGAGCATGCTGACATCACTCTTACTCAGCCTCCGTGTAAGAGTTATAACTCTTACACGGAGGCTTCGTGAATCCTGGGGTATGTCTTGTAGGTGTTCACTGTTGTTTTGGTTGATTTTTTGCTTGTTCTATATTTATTGCATTTACTCTTTTATTTTTAGTTATGTGACAATCACTTTTTTGTGGTGTTTGATTTTTCATGACATTATATATATATATATATATATATATATATATATATATATATACATATGTATATTTGTGTGTTTGTGTGTGGGTGTGCGTATTTCTGTGTGCATTTATATACAGGAGTGTAGGGTATAATGCATGAAATGTCTGGTACTGCAGATTTACAACCACTCAACATGAACGAAGTTCCCATACACCACAATGCCATATATTTCATTTATTACACTGTAGAGCCCTATATAGTTATTTTTTTTTCAGTTTTAATTTTTTTGTTTGCAATTCTGTTTTCATTCATTTTGATGGGTGTGATTTTAAACTGTTTTGGTGTAGGTATGCAATCAAGGCAGTGTTCTTTGATTTTTCTAAATGAGATGGATGATACAGTCATTTTTGGAACATAGTGTAATTGATGTTTGAGTACATTCACTGTTACAGTACTAACTCTTGGGATTTCCTGCCTGCATGAGCCTGAGGACAGCCAGAATCTGAGAGCTCTCACCCTTTCCCCCTAGCCACATGTACCTCCTCTCCTTCCAGTGCTAGGACATTGGTAAAGGTAATCGGATGGCACCATATTCAGGTCTTTCTTGTCGCAGACTGGAAGCAAACTTTCCTTTGTTTCAGAATATAATCTGTCCAGATCTGGCCCTGACACATGATAAGGGATAAAATAGGGCATCTGGAGAAAGATCAACCTGGGTGTTGAGAAAGGTGAATTGCGTACCCAACCCAACACAATCTAACCCTAGTAAAAGGTTAAGAAACAGGATGGATGGAGGGAGTGTAATGACAGCACAACAGTGAATGTACTCAAACATTTACAATTATGTAAATTCCTAAAACAGTTGTGCTATGTTCTTTGCAATTCACTGTTGCAGTACTGACTGTTGGGATAACTACCAGAACTATAGTATGTTGAGTGGTTGGCTTGTGACAGGACTTTATAGATACTAGTCCTAACAGAACAGCTGAGGCAAATCTTACCCTGTTCCTGGACATGTCTCCCAAGTTGTAATGCTTGGCGAAGGAACAAACAGAGGACCAAGCTACTGCTTCTTTTATTGCCTGTGTGGAGTGCCATTTAGGAAAGTTGTAGTGGAGGCACAGACCTAGTAGATTAGCTCCTGACTGAAGCATGGACTTGTTTTCAGTGGTCCAGATAACAAAAGGTAATACAGTTAATAATTAATTTGGAGATCATCTGTTTACAGGTTTCCATTCTTTTCTCTTTACAAAGGCAAAAAAGCTGGTCTGGCCTTCTGTCTGATTTTGCTCTGTCCACATAAAGTCTGAATCGCCTGTGCACATCAAGGGAATGCAAAATCCTCTCATTTCAGTCTTGTGAGGATGGATAAAAACCTGGCAGGTGTATTGCCAGGTTTAGAGAAAATCATTACTCTGGGTATGAAGGTAGGGTTAGTCCATAATATGATTCTATCCTTATGGAAGACCGAGAAAGGCTCATTAAAGCCTGCAACTAAATGATTTGTATAGTTGAGGTCAAGGCAACAACAAATGCTATTTTTCATGTCAGCATTGTGATAGGGGCAGAAGCCACTGGTTGAAGGGGTTGCAGGACGAGTTTTCTAACACAAAAGTTTAGCTTCCAGGGAGGAGCCAAGTCTTTCCTGGGTTGTCTTAATTGAAGGGCTCCCTTAAGGAATTGTTTCATAGGCAGCTGAGAGTAAGCAGGAGGATTTAGTAGCAGACAATCAGATATGGCTGAGGTGTGCATCCTGACAGATGCATAGCACAAGCCTGCTTTGAAAACGTCTGACAAGTAATTACGGACCACTGCAAATGTACTTGAGTGGGCTGCAGTCTTCTGTTATGACACTCTTGGGAGAACCTTTTCTACTTAGCTAAGTAAGATTTTCTTGTGCTGGGTTTTCTAGCCTCCCTTAATATGTTTATAGTATCCTCAGAATGCATGTGCCTGGAAGGGACAAAGCACTAGACCACCCACCCTGTCAGACTCATTGTCTTCAGGTTGAGGTGTATGTCAGACTGCCTGTCTTAAGTCAGAGGGTCACCATGCTAGGGCAGCACCAGTAGTTTCTCTCTGACTATACTCTGCAGGAGGGAGAAGCAGTACTGCCCAGGCATGAAGGGAATTATTAAAATCATCCTTGGCCTGCCATTTCTCTCTTAGGTACCACTCAATCTTCCTCTTGTGAAGCTTGGCCAGGGGAAGCCATCAGAAATGCAGGAAGATATGTAACCCAGTAGCCTGAGGAATGTTTTGGCAAATCTACTGCTGAGGCTGTCAGTTTTGCTGAAGTATTGCTATAGTAACAGGATTTTGTCTTGGGGAGAAGAATTCACTGTTCTTTTGAGTCTAATTCTAATCTCAGGAAGGTAAATCAAGACGTAAGTATCAAATGGGATTTCTGGAGGTTTAGGAATAGGCCTGTACTCTTGAAGCAGTCCACTGTGATTTGAATACCTCTCCTGATGTGCAAATGGGAAGGAGCCTGGATCAACCACTCATCTTGATAAGGATAAATGTGCATCCCCCTTTGTCCAGCAGAAGGTATTCACTGGAACCAGGCACTTTCTAAAGAGCCCATGTGCAGTATGCATGCAAAAGGGCAAGACACAGAACTGGAAATGGGAGCCCCCCCCTTGAAATACTAGAATTGTCAGTGTTCCCAAGTTATGAAGATGTGGTAGTGGGCATCTTTCAAATTCAGGATTATCATAAGAGATCTTAGGAAGATCAAATGAAACAATTTTGGTAATGTCAGCATTTTCAACTGTGGTATTAAAATTAATTTATTTAATCTGGATAAGTCTCAGAATGGGTTTACAAGACTTTTATTTTCTTTGAATAAAAAAAAGTCTGGAATAAAAGCCTCTCCCTGTCTCTTTCTCTGGTACCAATTCTTCATATTCCCATTCTAGGAGACTTTCCACCTGTGATGGCATTAGGTGTCTCTATTGTTTGGGCACTAGGGGAATACCCTTGAATTTAGGAGTGGTTTGAAACTGTAAGCAGTAGTCTAATAGTATTTCTTTTAAAACCCACTTGTCCTTGATAATTTCTTTCTACTGTTTAGCAAATACAGGAAGTTTTCTTCCTGTTTTTTGGAGGGTGGGAAGGGTTATGGGTTGGGTTTCTTGGGAGGAGTGAGAGGTGCTGTAGAATGTCAATTCTGCTCCCTCCTGAGGCCTTAAGTCTGAGAATCCTGGCCCCATGTCTTCCTATGAAGTTGACTTACCACTATTTTGTACATTTGCCCTTTTTCCTTTCTGTGACATTCTTTTGTCAGTTTGGGAGAAGAGGAACTGCTTTTGGTTGGGTAATTTCTAACATATCTCAGTGATGGGAATTGAAAAAGGTCTTTAACAGATTGCATTGTTTTCTCCTTCTCCTCCAGCTTTTTAAACACCTTTTGAGCAGCAGGCCTAAACAAGAGCTCCTTATTCAAACATGAATCCAGGAGCTCCACCTTAACATGTTCAGGAACAGGCTGGGTCCTCAGCCAGGGAAGTCTCTTGACTACTTATCCTGTAGCACCCTGCCAGCATGATGCATCATAGTCACACTTTAGAATGCCTAGCAACCCAGGAATAAAGGTTGCATAAGTTCAGTGATTCCTTTTTAAGGTTCTTATCCTAAATCCCTTCTGCCTTATGCTTTAAGTGCTTATGGATGGATTCTTGATATCTAAACATGTGGAGTTGAGAGTTAAGACCCCCTAATTGCCAGGATGGCTGAGGTGTACATTTTCTTACCACACTAGTGAAGAATTCTATTCTCTGTCTGTCATTTGGTAAGGGATTCCTGAATGCACTTCTACCATATCCCTTACTGAAGTCCAGAGACACCACAGCTGGTTCCATTAAAGGTTCTTAAACAAGTGTTTACGATAATTGTGGACCTTATAGAAATTGTCAGATTTCCGAGAGCCAAAGGTGTGGTAATCTTGCAGCAGGAATGTATCATGAAATATATTTATTTAAACTTTGATGACTGGGTTAGCGCCAATAGACTAGTAGCTTGTTTTCAACAGAGACCCAAAGTGGTATTTATACTATTAGGGGAAATTTGGCTAGGGCATAAGGGAGTTTTCCTCACTCTTTGGAGCAGCTAGATGCCACCAGATGGACTTTTACAGTAGCAAAGAAGAGGCCAAAGGGAAGCAACAACAGAGAGGAGGAGAGAAAAGCTATGGAGAGGTGGAAAGTGAGAATCTGGAGAACAATTTATTCAATATGGACCTTCGGAATGTAAACAAAGATTCCTGTGTGGTGGATGTTACAAATGAGCAGTGCTCATCTGTATCCATGGCGAAGAAAGTAAGTGAGTCTGCTGAAGTGGTGCAGATAGCAGAACTGGTGTCAGGAAGGGTTGCAGATGATGTTCTGTTCAAAATTATTGAGCAGGATGATTCAGGTAACACTTCTGCTATTTCATGGGTTGAGATGGCAAATAACTTTTTCAGAAATGCTGAGGAAAGTAATGTGGAAAAGGAACTAGGTGATGTGGCAGTAGAGAATGTAGCAGTTAAAATTATGCAGCTGTGACAGAAAGCAAAAAAAGAAAGTAGCAAAAAATTAGAACGTGTCTAGTTTTGTGGCAGCAAATAATGCAGTAACAAAAACATATGCAGCAGTGACAGCATGCGAAAAAGGAGAACAGCAACAAAGAACTAACTAAGAAGAGAAGACCAACTGTGAGAATAAGAACAAAAAATGACATGGTAATAGACAGATATTATGTATGGAACAATTTGGTAGCTGTTCTCCTTTTAAAAGCTCAAGAAATTCAGTCTTTTATACATATTGTGAGACAGACTTTTTGTGACAACATTTGAAGCTGATGGACTGTGTAACAAAGTGAAGGATATTTATCACTGGAACAATTATTTGTCTTCTGCTAGTAACTTAAATGTTAAAAAATATTAGTCTGCAGTTTAGAACTGATGAACTTGAAAAAGTCTACGGTAAAATGCATGCAGGATCTGTGTGAAACTTGATAATATTATTAAAAGTTAGAGATGGGAGAAACTTATGGAATGGAGTATGGTGGTTGCAAGCTGTTTTGAAATGTGAAAAAAAAATGGTGAAACACTTGACAAGTGTTATTTTTGTGGCTGGTTATAGATGGGCGTTAAAATATGTTGGCCAACCTAAATCATATTTCTTTTATGGGGACCTTTCGCATTTAATTTATTATGACAAGGTACAATGTAACTGGTGTGAGGTGAAAGGACACACAGCAAGGTGTGTGCCTGAATGCAGATTATGTAAAAATGGCACATTTTCGGATGGATTGTCAAGAGCAAACAGTAAATAATGAAAAAGAAGTGGAAAGGGAAGAAAACATATAGGAGGAAGGACAATAAGCGACTGGAGAGGGTGAACTAGGTGAAGAAGAAAAATATGGAGGGGATAAATGAGGAGACAGAATGCATGCAGGAAGAGAGGTCAGGAGACTGGAATGATTTTTTTTTTTTTTTGAAATTCTAGCCAGTGAAGAATCTGATTCTGAGGATCAAGGATTACTGTACAAAACTCAGGAAAAAATATTAATTTGGGGAAAGAGTAAAAATAACATTAAAATTTAAACATATTCCACTAAACTTAAAATGAAGGAAAAGCAACAGTTTTAGAATCATTTCAGTAAATGTGAATAGTATTATTAACACTGTAAGTAGGATAGGGATGCTGGAATGGTGTGCTAAATTAGATGTGGATGTTATTCTGTTTGAGGATGTAAGATTACTGACAAGTGAAGAAAGAGTGCAAACTGAAAAATGGTGGGGTGTAAATATAGTATGGCACTTAGGAAATGAATGTTGTTCTGGAGTGGCTGTGTTATGCAAAAAAACAGCAAAAATACAAGACGTAAAGTTAGTAAGGATGGGAAGGTTAACTGCTGTGGTTGTGAAGTGGTGAGAACATGTTTATAGAATTATAGAATTATATGTATGTATAAATCATACAGAAACAGGAAATCTGTTAAAAGTCAGACTTAGATTATGTGGTGGTTAGCATGAAAATTATAATTGAAGGGGACTTTGTTTATGATTTAAGGGGGGAAATGTAAAAAGAAAGGTAAAGGTATAAGAACGCTACAGGAAGTGATACAGTGTGGTAACTTAGTGGTGGGAAACAAAAGTTAATGACATTATAGAAGAGGGGCACTTGGATCTGAAATTGATTATATTACTATCAGAAGGCTTAGGGCTAGCAGACAGTGATACAGTTGTGATAGGTCTTTCAGACCATTCAGCAATATGGATGGAGATGATAGAAAAAAAGGGATTATAATTAAACAGGAAAAGGAATAAATAAATAAATATTAAATTATAGGATGAAATTAGAGAATGGGAAGTATTGGAGTTATGGAAAGATCATATAACCATGAAGGACTTCTATAAAAAAACTGCTCTGAATGGTGGACTGAATTTAAAAAGAAGTATGAAAAATGTTTTTTATTGGCAAGATGATATAAGAAAGAAAGAGAAAGTGAAGAATGGGAAAATGTATAGAAATGTGTTAGATAATTTACAGAATAATACAAGAGGGTATTATGACATACAAAAAGAAATAAAAGAAATCGAGAAAAAATAAGACATTACTGGTTAGGCGAAGATATTATTTACAAGGAAGAAGGAAGGAGGTATCTGAATATTTGGGTAAAATAGTAAAGGGGGATATTATTATGAGGAAAATGAAAAGTGTAAAAGGGAAGTTAAAAAGAGCACAAGAGGAAATTATGAATAATTTAGTACAGCATGTGGAAAATATGAATAAGAATAAAAAGAAGGAAAATAAGACAGAAAGGAAAGGAAAAACAAAAACTCCAGAAAATTTTAAGGAAGAATTTAAAAAATAAATTACCATTAGTGAATTGGATGGCGTACTTAGACAAGTAAATGCTGCTTCAGTATCAGGCCCAGATGGTATATGGTATGGAATGTGCAAGAAAATAACTGATTGGAAAATAGTGTATTTTGTAAATGTACTGAATGAAGGACTGAAGGGAGGGTGTGTTTATGATGAGTTATGTAGTGGGATATTAAAATTTATACTGAAGACATAAGAGACGAATGAAATAAAAAAATGGAGACCCATCACAATAAATAATAAATTATAATTTTTTTATGAGAATAATATAGAGAAGAATGGAAAGAAGGATGAGGGCTATTATGGAAGAAAGTATATATGGAATAAAAGGGAAGGGATGTCAAGATCTGTTACAGGTTGTGAGAGAAATTGTGGATGATATTACAAGTAAAAGGGAGGATGTGAAAAAAAAAAGTAATGTTCGTACCATAACATTCCATCTGAGTTGTTGCTTCATTTGTCTTCAACCTGTGGGTCTCAAATCCATCCTCAGATCTGACTTGGCTGTATACTCCAGCCTTGGAGCCGAAAACTGAGCTACCCATAATGTCCGACTTTCCCTCCACCCCTCAGATTGACTTTGCAGCTGATAATAATAAAAAAAACATTACCTAAACACAACTATGCATCAGCCACACCGTACAGCAGAATACATCAGGGACTCAGATGATATAGTAGTGGGACAGACCTGGGTGAACTTCTGCCAAGTCCTCCCAGGATCTGAGGAAGGGGGAAGGCTGAAGATAAATGAAGCAACAACTCAGATGGAATGTTATGGTAAGAACAT
The DNA here is from genome assembly GCF_019279795.1 of Protopterus annectens. Lineage (NCBI taxonomy): Eukaryota > Metazoa > Chordata > Ceratodontiformes > Protopteridae > Protopterus > Protopterus annectens. The sequence goes on from NC_056735.1 coordinate 400,149,801, forward strand.
AACTTTTTATCTGAAGTTGTTGTCTTTATTTGGTCTTCAATCTGTGGGACAGAGTCCCCAGCTACATAAACACTGGGTGGCCCTCATGGAAGGACTTTCCAGAGCACGGCAGAGCAAAGGAGGCCCTACTCCTGTAATAGACATCCAATTTGTAATGGGATATGAAACTGTGAGAGGAAGACCAAGTAGCTGCTGAAAAAAATGTCACAATTGGCACTTTGGACCAAAAGGCTGTGGAAGTAGATGTAAAAGTAGTGGAATGGGCCTTGATCTGATTTGCTACAGGAATTCATTTATTAGAATACACCAGTGCAATACATTTTCAGATCCAATTAGCTAAAGTCATTTTAGTGATTGGTCTTCCTTATCTGGAACTAGCAAAGGATACAAAAAGCTGGTCCAATTTTCTGAAGGTTTTTGTCTTATCCAAGTAAAAACATAGCTGTCTGTGAACATCAAGTAGATGAAGATTGTATTCTTCCTTGTTTTGGAAATTAGAGAAAAAGATTGGGAGATTAATCACTTGGTTGATGTTGGCCTCTGAAGCAGCCTTGGGCATAAAGGAAGGATTAGTGCGAAAAATTACTCTGTCCTTGTGGAAAACAAGATAAGGGGGTTTAATGGATAAGGCATGAAGTTCCGAAACCATCTTAGTGGAGGTGATAGCCACTAAGAAGGCAGTCTTCCAAGACAAGAATTGCAAATCAACTGTGGCAGCTGGTTCAAAAGGAGCAGAAACCAGAGCTTGTAATACCAAAGTGAGGTCCAAAGGGGGCATATATCCTTGACTGGAGGCTTAAGTAGAAAGGTGCTTCTCAAAAATGCCTTACATATTTTCGTGGACACCAAAGATGTACAGTCTTCACTAATATGGAAATTTGAGATGGCTGCCAACTGCACCTTGACTGTGGAAAAGCTAGCTCCACTGTTAAAGATGTGAGCCAAGAAATCTAGAATGGCTGGGACAGGAGCTGTGAAAGGGTCTAACTAATGCTGTCACACCCAATTAGAAATTCTCTTCTATTTGCTAGAGTAAATTTTCCTGGTAGAGGCCTTATGAGGTGCAATCAAAATCTTCTGAACAGGAGAGGATAGCCCAGGAGTTCTAGCCATCAATGGAAGTGGAGTAGCTAAGTGGTGAGCTTCAGGCTGAGAACATCTGGACGTTGATTGCCTGAAAGGTGGGACAGAAGATCTGGAATGGTATCGAGAGTCCAAGCAGGACACACAAAGTGAGACCACAGGAAGGGGAACCAAACTTGTCATGGCCAGAAAGGGGCAATGAGGATGACTTTGCACTTCAACCTCTGAGCTTTCTAGAGCAATTTGGGTATCGGGGAAGAGAAGGATAGGTATAAAGAAGACTGGGGGGTCAAACATGGATCAGAGCATCTCTGGTGACTCCCCCCAGGGGGGATCATGGCAAAATACTTGGTGCACTTGGCATTCGAAGGAGTGGTGAAGAGATAGCAGCAAGGTTGACCCCATTTCTGAAAGATCATGTTTGCCACTGAAGGGTTGAGAGACCACTCATGAGGCATCCGAATGATTCTGCTGAGCTTGTCCACTAAAATGTTTGACTTCCCTGGAATGTGCATTGCTACAAGAAAGCAGATGGAAGAGATCACCCACTCCCACAATCTTATGGCTTGCACCAGACAACCAACATGTTGCCTGTCTGGATCGGAATCGTCCCCATGGGAAGAGAGGCATAAAGAGCTTAAAACACTAAAAGAACTGCCCCCATCTCCAAGACATTTATATATAAATTGGTCTCTAGAGGGGACCAGGTGCCTTGGATCATCAAACCCAGAAAATAACCCTCCACCTGAGCTGGCAGGCATCTGTGGTCACTGTGGTCTTGGGAAGAGAGGGAATGAATGGTCATCCTAAGTACAGATCCTCAGATAAAAGCCACCATAGGATAGACTCCTTGCTGACCCGAAATACTTTTATGGGACAGTCCATGGGCAGTTCTAGAAAGGACCATTGGCCCGCTAAAGTCCGCTGAAGAATTCTTATGTGAAGACGAGCCATCCGTAGAAGAGTTATGGTAGCTGCCATTGACCCCAATGCTCTGAGAACGAGAAAGGTGGGGGGAGGATGATGAGAAAGAATTGGAATTAAATGCAGGTAAAGGGAATGTATTCTGTCTTGGGGAAGGAAGGCCATGCACTGTGTTGTGTCCAGTCCAGCCCCTATAAAGTTGATGATCTGGACTGGATCTAGTTTGGACTTTGAAAGATTGATAGTTATGGCCAAGGTCAAGGCTAGGTGAAAGAGACAATCCCTGGTTTGCAGAAGTGAATGCTTGGTGGGAGCATTGAGGAGCCAGTCATCGAGATAAGGAAACACTCAGAATCTGAGCAGTCTCGGGTGAGCTGCACCTACTGCCATCACTTTGGTAAATACCCTGGGGGCTGTGGTGAGTTCAAAGGGGAATACTCTGAACTGAAAATGATTTGTTCCCAGCCAGAAGTGGAGGAACCTTCTGGAGCATCTGTCCATCTTGATGTGGTAATTCATATCCTGAAGGTCTAGTAAGCACATCCAATCATCCTTCTGCTGAAAGGGCAGAATGGACTGTATAGTGACCATTTGGAATTTCATTTTGGTAATTGACTTGTTTAGGGAAGTGAGATCCAGAATTAGTCTGAAGTTCTCCATTTTCTTTGGCACCAAAAATAATCTTGAATAGATTACCGATCTAAACTGGTCTTGGGGGACAGATTGGATGAATCTTTTTTACAGTAGCTTTGTGATTTCCAGGGCTGCTGCCTCCCTTTGATTGGGTGGCACATTAGGGAGGTTTTGTGTCAGGCTTGGGGATTTGAAGAATGGGATGATTCAACCTCTGGATATTATCTTTAACACCCAATGATCTGCAGGGATGGATTCCCAGGCAGTTGGGTGTAGGGAAAGATGTCCCCTGACAGCCTCCAGAGTAGAGCAGTCAGGCAGTCCTTCAGGACTGCTGAAAGGGCCAGTCCAAGAATACATCTCAAGAGTCCTGATTTCTTGGACCTCCCCCTCTGCGGTGGCAGTATCTGCCATCTGAATCATTCCACCCTCTGCCTCTGGAGGAAAAGTCTCTCTGTGAATCCTGGAAAGCACCCTGAGATTTTCAAAACCATAGCTTCTTACCACCACATTGATTCCTGCAATAGGATCATTGTCGGGTAGAAAAGTGTATTCCAATGGCAGACAGGGACTTTCCATCTTTCTCACACTGAGAGAGAGTGTCTCTGACTGTGGGACCAAAAAGAGATGATCCCCTCAAAGGGCACATTGATAAAGGACACCTTGAAGGGTTCCAAGAATTCACATAACTGCATCCAGGCATGACACTGAATGGCAATGCCCGAACCGGCCATACTTGAGGTACCTTTGCCATGTGTGAAAGTAGCTTCATGGACATGTAAGAGACAGAGTGGAGGATGGCCATTCTGAAGGAGACGATCTTCTTGTCCTCTTCAGATATGAAACCAAGAACAGACTCAGAGATTTCCTTAATGAAGTCTCTCTGAAGTCTGATCACATGTGCCAGATAATTCAGCATGCACAGAGAAAAGATCACTGAAGAGTAGACCTGCTTACTAAATCTGTCCATCACCCTAGATTCCCTGTCAGGTGGATGAACTAAAGAGCTCTCCTGGGCCAGCTCTCTCTTAGTGGCTGCTGCCACCACCATGGCATCAACCAGGACACCCTTAGTCCAGTGGAGCTTATCCAAAGGCGAGCTAAGAATCTTATCTGGGTGCTTTGGTATGGGCTCTACCATGTCCAGTTCCTTCCAAGCCCTGCAAGATATCAAGTCAATCAGGGGGTCCACAGGGGGGATCCCAGGATGTAGATGGACCTGTTCTAAAGGCTTCCAGGAACACGGACTCATCAGATTTAGATTTGTGGATGGACCACCCATCTTTCTGTCAAAGGATCTCCATGATGTCCCCAAAGGAGACAACGTCAGGTAGGGATCTGGGGGAACCTTTCCCTTCATCCAAGTCCATGTCTTCAGTCAGGGATTCTAATGAGCAATCGAAGTGCCTCCTTTTGTATCTGTGCTTCTGGTGCACCTCCCTCAGGGGAAGGGTGCCGGAAGACTTGGAGTGCTCCTGAAGAGAAGCCACCTGCAAGCTTCTTGGAAGAGGCTATCCCAAAGGAGACAGGAGAGAGGAATCTGGCATGGTCAACTCAAAAAGCAGGGGGGTTGCATCTGAAGGAGGGAGAGTCAAGACTCTCATGGGGGCCAAGAGAACCCTCTCCACTACTTCAAAACCCGAGGGCAAATGAGACTCTAAGGGCAACTCTGTCGGGGCCAAGGCCATCAACGTCCAAGCCTGATTAACCCCCACTGCTCCAAGCACCAAAGGCGGAGTCGGAGCAGAACTGTTGAGCACTGAGATGCTGAGGGGAAGGGACAGCTCTGAAAGCCTGGCAGCTGTAACCAACCCATTGGACCTGAAGGCGAAGCTATGGATCCAAGAGTCAGCTGGGCCAGACGACACTGTGGCTGAACTACTCAAGGTGCCGGTCGGCATCCAAGTACTGGTACCTATCAGCGCTGATGTCTCAAAATTCAGGATTGTCAGACCCGAGGGCTCAGAAACTGAAAGATGGATTGGAGAAGGAGAAATAGGCATGAATGTAGGCTTAGCACTCATGGCTCCAGTGGGAGCCGAGGCTGGCAAAACTCCCAACTGAATCTGTGCCTTCAGAAATTTCCTCATCAGCCTGTCCACTTCGAATTCTGTGAGACTCCAGGAGGACCTGGCAGAAGACGCTGTCAACCCCAGCCTGGAGTGGTGCCTGGGCAATGCCAAAATGGGAGACTTTGGAAGAGACCTGTTGGTTCCGGTGAAAAACATGGAGATTGGAGCTGAGGGGAAGAAGCTGAAGTAGAAGGGCGAATTTTAGCTGACGATTTCTCCCACAAGAACAGAAACACTGTTGGGAGACTGCTTCCTCTTGTCCTTTTCCTTGCCATTGTCACTAACTTTCTTGGAGGAGGGTTGACCCCATGAAGTGGAATCTGCCGAAGAAGGAGCAGAGGAAGGAAGAAAACCTTTGAGGATTAACTTATTCCTCCTGTCTGTAAACGCATGCTGATTAAAGCCCACGCATATAGAACAGGAGGAATCTAAGTGGGCCATACCTAGACAAACCACGCACAGAGTGTGGGTATAAGAAGGTGGAGTTTTATGCCTGCACTCTGTGCACTTCTTAAACCCTGGTGGCTTAGGCTCGGCCATGGCAGGACACCAAGAACTAAGACACTACAGAGAAGAGGGAAGAAAAAGAAAGAGAACCTACTTCTACTTTACAATACAAAGTGGCTTCTACACTAAAGAGAGGCAGGAGATAGAAAAGGTATTAACAATGAAAAAAGATGCACTCACACACTAAAAACACTGAAAAAATTCTCTGGAGGGAGCTCAGCAATAGACCCTGTGGCTGTTTGGATGAGCGGTAAACAAGATTGGGGGGTGGAGTGAGAGTGGATCACTATGGGTAGGAGAGGAGGAGCTCAGTTTTCAGCACCAAGGTTGGAGTATATGGCTGAGTCAGATCCGAGGACGGATCCAAGACCTACAGGTTGAAGACCAAATGAAGACAATAACTTCAGATCTTATGGTAGGTGATATTAGGAAGGCATTTGATATAGTAGGACATGATGCTTTGTGGGATGTTATAGAAAAGTATGGAATATGTAATAAAATTAGTAGTGTGTGTATGTCAGCATATCAAAATAATAGAGTGAGAGTGTTAGTAAATGGGTGGCTGAGTAAAGAAATATGCATGAAGTGTGGTATAAGATAAGGATGTCCCATGACTGAAATATTGTTTGTGCAAACCATGGCTCACTTATTTAGAGCTGCTCATCATTTGGTGATAACACCAGAGACTTTGAGACATTTTGCAAGTGTCTGAAGCCATCTGATGTTAAAAAAAGAATCCAGGTACAAATTTTCACTTGTATTTCTCATTCTCATTATACCATGAATGTTTACTTCTTCTTCTTATTTTGGCTGCTCCCGTTAGGGGTCACCACAGCAGATCAACTGTTTCCATTTCGTCCTGTCCTCTGCATCTTGCTCTGTCACACCACCACTTGCATGTCCTCTCTCACCACATCCATAAACCTTATCTTAGGCCTTCCTCTTTTCCTGTTACCTGGCAGCTTCATCCTTAGCATCTTTTTCCCAATATACTCTGCATCTCTCCTCAGCACATGTCCAAACCAACGTAATCTTGCCTCTCTGGCTTTGTCTCCAAACCTTCCAACATGGGCTGACCCTCTAATATACTTATTCCTAATCCTGTCCATCCTCATCACACCCAGTGCAAATCTTAACATCTTCAACTCTGCCACGTCACGCTCTGACTCCTGCCTTTTTGTCAATGCCACTGTCTCCAACCCGTACAACATAGCTGGTCTAACTACCCTCTTGTAGACCTTCCCTTTCACTCTTACTGGTACTCGTCTGTCACAAATCACTCCTGACACTCTTCTCCACCCACTCCATCCTGCCTGTACTCTCTTCTTCACCTCTCTTCCACACTCACCATTATTCTGAACTGTTGATCCCAAGTACTTAAACTCATTCACCTTTGCCACCTCTACTCCCTGCATCCTCACCATTCCTCTATCCTCCCTCTCATTCACACACATATATTCTGTCTTAGTCCTGCTGACCTTCATTCCTCTTCTCTCTAGAGCATATCTCCATCTCTCCAGGGTCTCCTCCACCTGTTTAGTACTCTCACTACAGATCACAATGTCATCTGCAAACATCATAGTCCACGGAGACTCCTGTCTGATCTCGTCTGTCAACCTGTCCATCACCATTGCAAATAAGAAAGGGCTCAGAGCTGATCCTTGATGTAATCCCACCTCCACCTTAAACGCATCTGTCACTCCCACCGCAGACTTCACCGCTGTCACACTACCCTCGTACATATCCTGTACCACTCTTACATACTTCTCTGGCACTCCTGACTTCCTCATACAATACCACAACTCCTCTCTAGGCACCCTGTCATATGCTTCCTCTAAATCCACAAAGACACAATGCAACTCATTCTGACCTTCTCTGTACTTCTCCATCAACACTCTCAGAGCAAACATTGCATCTGTAGTGCTCTTTCCTGGCATGAAACCATACTGCTGATCACTAATCATTACCTCCCTTCTTAACCTAGCTTCCACTACTCTTTCCCATAACTTCATGCTGTGACTGATCAGTTTGATCCCTCTGTAGTTACTACAGCTCTGCACATCACCCTTATTCTTAAAAATCGGTACCAAAACACTTTTTCTCCATTCCTCAGGCATCCTCTCACTTTCCAAGATTTCATTAAACAATCTAGTTAAAAACTCCACTGCCATTTCACCTAAACACCTCCATGCTTCCACAGATATGTCATCTGGAGCAACGGCCTTTCCGTTCTTCATCCTCTTCATAGCTATCCTTACTTCCTCCTTGCTAATCCACTGCACTTCATGATTCACTATCTGCACATCATCCAACTTTCTCTCCCTCTCATTCTCTTCATTCATCAACCCCTCAAAGTACTCTTTCCATCTGCTCAACACACTCTCCTCGCTTGTGAGTATGTTTCCCTCATTTACTGTGATATGTATTTGCTTTTTTCCACTTCTTTAAAGTTTAAGCTGCTTTTCAAACTGCTTTAAGGGCTGCTGTTCAGTACTGAATTACAGAGTATCTAGTGATTAGTTGTTAGTCCCAAGCATCTGTTTATTGTTCCTTAACACTTGTGCTCCAAACCAGTCATTTTACATTAAGAGGGTCAAAGTCCACAATCTTGTTGCAGGAGAGGGCTGATTTCACCCATATGAGCTGAGAAATTAACAGCTCCACAAAGTTAGGCAACCAGCCACTGCTCTGCTGTATTCATCTGTGCAATCCAACTAATCTGTTGCATTCTGGTAATCATAAGTACAATTTTATACTGTATTTTGCACTTTTAAACTGTATTTTTGCTATATTGCTGATTTTTAAAACTGTTCCTGCTGATTTGTTGCACTTTTTGTCTGCTGTAGCAGAGACTAGATTCACATCTGCTGAATCTGGTTCTGTTTGTTAAACACTAAACCAGGCTATCTTTTGTTGGAGAGGGCCCCCTGCACTTTTTTGGCAGGAGCATTTATGCAGGTTTCCACTTGTTTTAACATAGTTCCACAGAGTTAGGCAACCAGCCACTGCTCTGCTGTATTCATCTGTTTATACGTAGGGTTACCATATTTGGTTATACGAAAAAGAAGACGAAAAAAATATGTGCTGGTATTATACCAGCACATATTTTTTCATCCTCTTTTAGGGTTGCCAGATTCTTGACTGGCCATGACAAAAGGTCTTTCACACTAGGTGAAGACCAAAAAAAAAAAAAAAAGATCTTTAGTCTTTAATGCGGAACATCGTAGTTCCGCATTAAAGACAAGAAGCTCCGTGTTTGGCGATTTTTGATTGGCCTGTATGCCGGTATACGAGCCAATCAAAAACTTGCACAGCGGACCCTCTTCTGTTCAATTCAGCACATCAAGCAGTTCCACATTGAACAGAGCTCCATTTTTCATTTTTTTGATTGGCTCGTATACCGGTATACGAGCCAATCAAAAACTTGCACAGTGGACCCTCTTCTGTTCAATGAGGAACATCAAGCAGTTCCGCATTGAACACAGCTCCGTTTTGCAATTTTTTGATTGGCTGGTATACCAGCATACAGGTCAATCAAAAAAGAAAACAAAGCGGAGACTGGTTTGCCGGGACTGTAACCGGCAGTGCAGGACTCGGGATCGGACTGCCGATCCTGGGACAATCCCGCTAAAATAGGGAAGTCTGTTTTTTAAAATTCTGCGATTTGTCCAGGTTTTTGAAAAACCTGGACAAATCACAGAATTTTCAAAAAACGCCCAGAAAGGAGCCCAAAAAAAGGACATGTCCAGGGAAACCCTGATGTATGGTAACCCTATTTATGCATAGCTCACTTCCATGCACCATTGTGCACTATTACACTATGGGAGTAACCATTGGTGGTTATAGATGCAAAAACTTCAGCAGATAAATTTTCCCTTAGTAGTTGCCTATGATCTGGCCGAGAAGTCCTTAAATTGCACTTAGCTGCTCAGAGAGAACCTCAGCTATACTTTTGCCACTTAAACAGTCCCAAAACCACCAAGTCTACAATACTCTCCAACAATGTAGAGAACCTTCGCTAGTATAGACCCTTCATAGAGCACCCCATTAGTATAGACCCCATGTAGAGCACCCAGTTATACTACACTCCATCATTTTCTCTCACCACTGTGAAAACAGGATTTAACCTAGTATTATGGATGGTCAATTTCCCTCCATTTCTCCTACCAGCCTGATTAACATGGGTATCCTGAGGCAATGTAGCAACTGCCTCATGTACACTGACAACCCTCTACTCCTAAATCACCCAAGTACAATTTGTGAGAGATGCATCTACACTAAGAATTTGGAATCCTTCCTCTCTCATGCACAGAACAGTAACACTGAAAAGGTTGTCAGCTCACATACTACACCTCTTATTCAAACCATGCATTCAATACATAAACATTCATACTCGGAGGTACTCACCAGAAACCTACCTAAACATCAGAGACCTTCCAAACACAAATATGCTACACCTAATACAGCACCTACAGCACTCAATACACATAAAACACAAGCACCAGTATCTCACCAAATAAGCCCCTAAGTCAAAGCATATCTAAACCAATTATTTTAGTCATGGTCATGGGTGACTCCATTGTGAGACATACAGATGTCCCACTCATCAGGCTGGACAAAGAGAAGGTTACGGTCAGCTGTCTATTGGGTGACAGGATCTCAACAACAAGTACCGTTATGACTCCGTCATAGTTCATGTTGTTGTGAATGACTTGAGATGCACCTCATTTGACTCTATGAAGAGAGACATGACTTGAGCTCTATGAATGTGTGTCCCAGGCAGATATGTTCCCTAGCCTTGAGCAGCATTCTACCCTCACCTAATATGATACCACAATGTAAAAAAAAATGACTGACTTCAACAGTTGGCTTAGTTTCTGGTGTCATTCTAACGGGATCCAGTTCCTGTCAGCCTGGGATGACATGGTTGATAGACCATGCTGCTTTGCCAGAGATGGTCTTCACCTGTCACCTATAGGCTTCAGGTTACTGGCTAAGGCGCTTGCCACCCCATAGTGCCTTTTTTAGGCAAGATCCTAAGAACAAAATTTCTGTTGTGAAAATATCATTCACAAATAAATTAAAGGTTATAGTGCTAAACGCTAGGAGTTTAAATCAGAAACTGCACTGTCTGGAAGCACTCCTCTTCCTGGAGGATGTTGGCATCTGTGCAGTCACAGAAATTTGGTTCAGGGCTGCAGAGAGTACCCTACCTTCCACGCTTTCAGACTGCAAAACGAATGTATGAGAAGCAAAAGAGGAGGAGCATATATTTTCATCAAAGATATACACACCTCTAGACTGGTTAGACAGGAAAACTCCATAGAGTTACTCCAAGTTCAACTAACTGTGGGTATGACAGCCCTTCAAGTCATAATTAGCTATAGGCCTCCTAATATGAACCAAGATACCCACACTGCTTATTTGGACCTGCTTGAGTCAATCTGATTACAACCAAACACTCTAGTTATGGGCAATTTTAACTATCCCTCCATTGACTGGGAAACTTATACAAGTACCAACATGCTCACACAAAGGTTCCTGGACTTTGTTACCACCAATGTCCTGGAACAAACAGTATGCAACCCCACAAGGGGCTCAAATATTCTCAACCAACTCTTCACTAACATGGGTGACCATTGCACCACCACAAGTATAGGACCCTCAATGGTTAAATGTGATCACAAATCAGTCACATTTGAAGTAGCTATAACACCTGAATCCCTCTTAGGTGAAATCATGCTAAAAAAATTCACCAAATCTAATTATACCCTCCTAAGGGATGGCATAAATAAATTCCTAGCTCCTGTTCCCACAGATGGCATTGACAGCTATATTAAGGCATACACAAATACCCTGTACAAGCACTTATACAAATATATTAACACAGATGTACCTGATTGGATCAAAACAAGATCTTCAAGAAAAAGCAAGCCTCCCTGTTGGACATCTAGCATTAATAAGTTATACAACAAGAGGAAGAAGTTGCTGTCTAAGAATAAAAAAGAGAGGTCTCAGCAATGAAAGAGCACCCTCCTCTGCTTGAACAAACAAATAAGACAACATGTAAAATCCTCTAAGGGCAACTTAGAAACTAAATTTAGCAACCATAGCTAAGGATAACCATAAGGCGTTCTTCAGCTATACCCATAACCTAAAAGATAGGACCCAGATGTGTGCTTAACTAGCTGTGGATGGCATCACACAGATGGATCCTGTGACAGGTTTGGCAAAAAAGTCACCCCCCTGTCCCTTCCAAGCATTCAGCAAAGCATTCTGACTACATCTGCCTCATTTTGCATCTCCAAAGAGCAAGTCATTAATGTCCTCTCCAAGGCCAAAAACACAGCCTCTGTGGGATCGGATGGCATCCCAGGTTGCATTTTAAATGGTCTAAAACATGAGTTAGCAACTCCATTAGGTACTCTCTTCAACCACAGCCTGAGTACTGGTTTTGTTCCTGCTGAATAGAAAGCAGCAACTGTCATCCCCCTTCATAAAGGGGGTACAGCAACAGACCCTGGGAACTACAGACCCATAAGCTTAACCAGCCTTATCTGTAAGGCTATGGAATGAATCATCATGGACCTTATAAATAAGGATATAGGTCATCTCCAAACCCTTGATCAGCCACAGTTTGGTTTTGTAAGAGGGAGATCATGCCTATTAAATCTGGTGTACTTCTTCAAAAATGTCAACAGAGCCATCGACAAAGGCAAATCTGTGCATACAGCCTACCTTAACTTAGCCAAGGCCTTCGACACAATCCCACATTCGGGCATCATTGATAAACTCTATCAGTTGAATATCAACCCTTATGTCATCAAGTGGGTTGCTAAATAGCTTACCGACAGATCACACTCAGTCAAAGTTGGGGACTTTTCCTCAAAAAGCAGTCCTGTCACCAGTGGGGTTCACAGGAGTCAGTGCTGGTCCCCTTTTGTTTGGAATATACTTTTCAGAAGTTCAGGCCAAAACAGAGGGGCTGTGGCTGACTAAGTCTGCTGACAACTGCAAATTAGGTGCAATCATTGAATCCCCAAACAATGTCAATATACTTCAAGAGGAACTTACACAAACCAATGATTGGTCCCAAAGGCATGGACTCAAACTCAATGTAAAAAAATACATTATCATTCCTTTTGGTAAAAACTATATCCCTGCAGACTATCATATAAATAATGCTGTAAGTAACAACTCAGTAGTGAGAGAGTTGGGAATGCAAGTTGACTGTAGCCTAAACTTTGACCACCATGTGTCTACTTTGGTATAGAAGACATTCTATGTCACACACCTCATTGGCAAAGGCATTGCCTCAAGAGTGAAAGAGGTCATAACACCCCTGTGCTTGACCCTCATAAGCCCAATAATTGAGTACAATGCTCCCTTTGGTATGTACCTTAGCAGGCACCAGCAGCAACTTGAAAGACCTCAGAGATTTCTAACCAAGAGAATCAGGGTCTACAGTACAATTCATACACTGACAGATTGAAGTCACTGTCAATGTACTCAGCAGAGTACAGACTGCTTAGAGGAGACTTAAGCCTGGCCTACAGAGCAATCTAGGATCCAAGCCTAATGGAAATGCTGCACATTTGCAAATCAAATGGGACACGGGTCACCCGCCCCAGGGACCTTAACCTGGTCTAAAACATAAATAGGACCTGCTGGAGAGACCGATATGTCTCTCAGAGGTTGCCACTCCTCTGGAATAGGCTACCAGTTCACATCAAACAAAGCCCCTCTATGACCCTGTATAAGCCTGGATGACTGGATGGGAAAGCATACATTTCTGTCGGGGATTCTACCTATGACCCTTCTAGATATGGGCAGTCATTCCTAACTAAGATTTTGAGTTTAGGCAAGATCCTTTATATTGGGTTTCTCTAGTATTATACACGGTTAACCTTATAAAGACCTTCAGTTCAATACTTCAGTAACCACCTACGAACCTGTGAACCTAAGAAAGCTCATTGTATGCTTACTTGATTAGCCTGTGGGCTTAGTTACTGTAAAGCTTGCTTTTTCTGATTATATATATATATATATATATATATATATATATATATATATATATATATATACCTCGCATTTGCGCTGTGGTTACTGGTTCCTTGAATAACAATCTCCTGAATTTGAAATTTCCCTAAAAAAAACAAAAAAAATTTTGGAACTTTCCTTCAGTCCTGTGGTACTCAGCAGGCAACTAGTTTGTGCTGTGAGCAGCACTTACACATTCATTTAGGACTATTTAGGTCTGCATTACCTTATCATAGCACCTAGGACTATTGCTGTTCAGACAGCATCTGGTTTAGGCACTGGGCAGCATCGCTGGCTAGGTCAGCTGCACATTGCGTCAAGTAAGCACCTCTCTCCTGTCCAGTTACAAACCCACTCCACTCCTATCCCTTGCAAGTACAATAAGACCTGCACCATGGATAGGTACTTTCCTACTATCTCTGTTTCCAGCTTGGTTGACACGGGCATCTTGAGGCAATGTAGCAAGTGCTCATGTACACTGACAACCACTCAATTCTCCAACAGATAAATACAGTATGTGGAGATAGAGTTACACATTGTCACTGGAGGCCAGATTCTCAGATAGAGACACAAAATGCAACTAACAAGTTGCCAGCAACTCAGACACACCACTCACCGCACCCTCTAAGGACTCTACACAAAGGCCTACATACATGGAAGTGCTCACATGTAACTTACCCAAACCTCAAAGGCCTCTCAGGCACAGTCCTCAGAAACTCTGCATGCACACAAACAAGACATTTACCAGCATGACATATAAAGCCACATCTCATTGTGTGTCAACTACCAAGCCCATAAGGTGAAATATTACACAACCCAATATTCTGGTCATAGGCGACTCTATTGTGTGATGTACCAATGTCCCCCTTATAAGTCTGGATAAGGAGAAGGTTATAGTTAGTCGCTGTTAGGGGCTAGGATCTGACAGATCACACAAGCACTCAGGTCACTTACCCCCAAGTACTAGTATGACTTGATCATAGTCCATGTGGGTGTAAATGACCTGAGATGTACCTCCTTGGACTATATGAAGAGACATGATTGAACTCTCAGAATATATGTCACAGGCAGGTATGATCCTAACATTGAGCAGCATTCTACTTTCTCCTAGAATGATGCCAGAATACAAACAGAAAATGATCGACTAACAATTGGCTTAGTTACTGGTGTCATTCCAAAAGGTTCCAATATTTGTCAGCCTGGAAGGACATGGTCGACAAGCCTTGCTGTTTTGCAAGGGATGGTCTTCACCTGTCACCTTTAGGCTTTTGGATATTGACCAAAACATTATCCACCCCTATAGTGCCTTTTTTAAGCATTGCCAAACCGACAAACCTTCCAGTATAACAAAAGCTACTCAGAAAAAGCTAAAGGTAGAACTGCTCAATGGTAGGAGACTCAACAAGAAACTGCACTCCCTAGAAGCTCTTCTCACTCTGGAGAATGCTGAAATCTGTGCAGTTACCAAAACATGGCTTAAGGCCAAGGAAAGCACTCCAGCAGTGCACAGCTATAATGACTATCATACATTCTGTTCACCCACTGAACATGAAAGACTAAAAGGTGGAGTTGTATCTATCTATCTATCTATAGAAAGGATAAGCTCACCTCAAGGCTGGTCAAACAATATGAGATGCTCGAGCTACTCCATGCCCAACTAACTATGGGAAAAATTCATTACCATATTTTTGCTAGCGACAGGTCCCCATCCGTGAAGCAGGAAAGTCACACATTATGCCTAGAGTTACTTGAATCGCTCACCATCCAGCCCAGTACCATACTCTTGGATGATTTTAACTACCCCTCCATTAACTGGGAAGCATACACAACCACTAACATACAGGTGCAAAGATGTATCAACTTTGTGAATTCAAATACCCTGCTGCTCTGCACTCCCACTAGGGAACAAATATCCCGTATCTGATACTCACAAATATGGGAGAGTGCTGCAAGTACCCCCCAAACCCCAACCACTATGTGTGATGTCCTCACTGGTAAGATCAGATCACAAAATGGTTTCCCTGGACATTAAGATAAAACTAGACCTCCCACAAACCCCAAAAACATTAAGAACTTTTCTGAGGCACACTACCTTTTATTAAGTGACAGCATAGCTAGATTCCAAGCTCCCCCAAATCCAGAAAACACAGAAGCCTATGCAGAGGGTGACTAAAGCCTTGCATGACCACACAAACTGCATAGAAATGGCAGTACCAAACCAAAATAAGTCCAGATCAAACCACAAAAACAGGCGACTATGGTGGAACTCTCGTCATTATAGGTTGTACAACAAAAGGAAGAAAATCCTGTTGAGTTACTAGTGGCGTGCCACAGGGATCACTACTGGGATCACTACTGTTTGGAATATACTTCTTGGACACCAAGGCCAATTTAGGAGGCCTCTGTGTGACAAAGTTTGTAGATGACTGCAAGATGGGGGCAATCACTGACTCCCCCAGTGATGTAGATATCCTTCAGGAGGGTGTAAATCAGGTAAATGATTGGTGTCAGAACCACGACTTGAAACTAAATGTGAAGAAATGTATTATTGTACCCTTCGGGAAATCAAATACTACAGCATTAACAACACAGGCCTAAGAGTACACTCGTAGGTGAGGGATCAAGGTACACAGATAGTAGCATGAACTTTGACCATCACGTGTTCACAGTAGTGAGGAAGTCCTTTCCCTTTACTCTGTTTCCTATGGACTATTAAAAGAAAGTTGAAAGAGTGTGTTTACTTTATTGAGTGGAAGACACAAAAGAGCATGTTTTTCGAAATGTAAAAGAGTGATGAAACTCTGGAAAAAGTTGTGTAAAGATTTTTTTTTTTGAGAATATTACTAATGTAAACAGTATAAATATGAATATGATTATGTATAGATATTATAAGAACAAGAAGAAATAATATGTAAAAAGGGTAGATAAGAATGTATTTTATGTAATATGGGTTATTTGGAATGAAAGAGTGAATGAAATTTTTGTTTAATTGGAAATGGATTTTAGCAGATATGTCATGAAAAAATAGATTACAGATGTGAAAGAAGAATATGGAGCTAATTATGGAAAAATAACAATGAAGATGTTATAAGAAAAATGAAAATATGATAAATAGTTAAAAAATAGAAATGTGTGTGTGTATACACACACACACACACACACATATATATATATATATATATATATATATATATATATATATATGTGTGTGTGTGTGTATACATGGGTCTACTTTGTTTCACTGAAAGCTCATTTCACCCTGACCAAATCAGTGAAAGCTCAAATTGCTGAAAACTCATTTCACCGAATCTCATTTCACTGAAGTGAAGTACTGGCACTGTGTAGAGTACTACAAGGCAAGTAAAAGGTACATGCCCTTTTCCCCACTGTAGTGCGATCCTGGAGTTAGTATATATAGTTGGGGGGGTGGCGGTTTGGGTTTGCATCGTCTTCTGGAAAGAGTTAGTCACTGGTCTTGTAAGTATGCATGTCTATGGTTTAAAATGTATTGTTTTGAAGCTTTCTGTGAAATATAATATAAACACAAAACACTGAAATGCTGCAAGAAGATAATGAATAAGAGCACAATTGTTGGAAAAAAACACCTTTATGAATGATAGCAAAGCTTTCGGGTTACCACCCTTCTTCAATACTAATACATAAATTCAAAAACCACATGGGTTTAAATAGGTGTCATAAAAATCACATGACATGCAGCCCAATTTTCATGTGACAAATAAAATTACAACGTAATGAAAAAATAATGTATTAATACATCTTAAAACATATCTAATAATAAATAAAATTATTAAATAAACATATAAACAATAATCAACAACATAACTTTGTCCATTGTAATTTAAGTAAAATAGGTTTCAGTGTAATAGCAGAATTTATACCGAGTGAACGGTCAGCTGCTAATCTTAATATCCATTCGTATTCCTTAATTTCCAAGAGGTTGTTAATATCACCACCTCTCAGAGATGTGTACAGCATATCTATAACCCTAAATTTGAATTTATGTTCAGTCTCATGCATATTTATATGCTTAAATAAAGCATTTCTGTCATTTGCTCTCCTGATCTCAGATTTATGTTCAATAATTCGCCCCTTTAGTTTTCTAGTCATTTTCCCTACATAAAAGGAGGAACATGCCAGGCATGTTGCCAAATATATAACATTAACACTAGCACATGTAGCTGTTATATGAAATTTATAGGTTTTACCAGTTACCGGATGAATACATATGTCACTATTAGTACTCATAATGTTAGTACAAGTGCAATTCATGCAACAATAAGTACCATATCTCGACGATAGCGGAGGATTGGGGCCTCCATTAAGATCCTTGTAACATAATTTACTTTTTAAAGTTCTCATATTTCTATAGGAGAAGTAAGGCCTATCATCTAACACAGCTCTAACATCTGGTGATGCCATCTAAACAACTCAGTTTTTTTCAATAATTTGTTTGACTTGATATGTCCTAGTATTATAAATAGTGATCTAAGTCTAGAATCCTTCGGTACATTCCTATCCGAGGACGTAGTTGATTCATCCATTATAAGTCTAGCAACATCTCATCAAGCTGCAGAATAAAAGGTGTCTCATCAGTATTTAATCTACTAGCTCTATTAAATTGGGATGCTACTATTCCTTTAAATACATGTAGGGCATGCATACTAGTATTACATATATATCTGCCCGCATATACCTCCTTTCTATGAATACTAGTATGAAGTATTCCTTCTCTTAATTGTATTTTAACATCCAAGAAAGTTGCCATTTTATCTGAATAATCGATTTTAAATTTTAGAAAAGCTGTAGTACTATTCAGATAATCTATGTATTCAAGCAACTGGGAGGAGGACCTTTTCCAAATAAGAAAACAATCATCCACAAAGCGCTGATAGAAACACACATTATCATTCAATGGATTAATCTTACTACAAATGTACATCTTTTCCCATTGATGAAGAACCAAGTTAGCATAAGTATTCGCTACTGATGTGCCCATAGCCACACCAGTAAGCTATAAGTATAACTGTCTGTTGAACAGAAAAATATTGTTAGTTAACACTACATCTAATAGAGAACAAATGTTCTCTATATAATTTGTTGTCAAAGAAGCTTGTGAAGTCAGAAACTCTCTGATAGATTCAATACCAAAGTCATACGCTATGACCGTAAATAAAGATGAAATATCCAAGGTTACAAACAAAAACTCACCTTGGTTTAAGGTGGTAGTATTTAGAGCATTAAACCACCCTCTTAGCTTAGTAATAAAATCTGTAGTGTCTTTCAAAACATTACTACACTGTAACAAAAAAGGTTGTAGCTGCCTTTGTAAATATATGGAAATCGGTTCGGTTAACCAGCCACCACCAGACACAATTGGTCTCATAGGTGGATCACATATTGATTTATGTATTTTTGGTAGACCATATAATTGTGGAATGATTGGAGATGGAATAGTAAAGAAGTGGAATAAATCCAGGTCAATGTCACCATTGATCTGTAGACCATAAATGATCATGTTCACAGAACTAATACACTTTTTAACATCAACGGGTGTGATGCATCTAAAAGCATGAGTATCCCCAAGGAGGGTAGTCATAGATAATAAATATTTATCACGATTCATAAGGACCACTACACCCTCTTTATCTGCTTGTTTGATAATTATGTTCTCATCAGACTGTAATGCCTTATTTTCATCATATGTTAAATTATACCGTTTTAAATTCAAACAATCAGAATATAAGCGTCTTAATTCTAATTCACACAAGTCATGGTATGCAGTTAAAACAGGAATACTAACAGGTATAAATGTGCTACTTTTTTACAACTTGTTTGAGTAGGTATAGAATTATTAAATAAAACTTTAAGGTTCACATTTCTAACAAACTGTTTCAAATCAGTCAAAGCAGTCACCAAATCATCGCTACATGTTGGAATAAAACTAAGCCCCTTCTGTAATAAGGAATAATGTGGAGCTTCCAATGTGAAGCTAGACAAATTTAAAGTACCTTTGATTATCTCCGGTTCATCTTGCCTTGCCCTAAAGGGCTATCATTCTTACGTTTAACTGAAGTCATAGTTTGCCTTGTTAAAGATCTACCCCTCGAGGCAGACCGCTCTTTTATTTTTTCAGGTTGGTCTAACTGAAATCGTTTTTTTTGTAAAACATTCAAAGTTAACTGATGGGTTTTCTTAACACCATCAGTATGTTCATTGTTACCTCCAATGCGTTTTCCGTCTTCACTAGCGTGCAAATCCACGTTCAAATCAGTTACTTGTGATGTCACCGATAAAGGCGTAGCTTCAACCAGGTGATTCGAAGGAATAGTAGACGCCGGTTCCTGGGTAGATAAATGAGCCGGTATAGGTTGAGGAAACATATCTAAAGTATCCAAGGAAGCTTTCTGGATGTAAGTGCTATTAGAAGAGTTATTCTTCGGCCACGTGAAGATATGACCTTTTTGAAAATCAGTCATATCACGTACAAGCTTACACTTTTTTGTTGCTTCCAACCGATCATCAAGGGCTTGAAGCCTATCAAGCATTTGTTGGTAAGTGTTAAGCATACTAGTAAAACAGGGCATGGCCATTATATCATTTTCCATGACCATAATTTCATCCTTTAGTTCTTT
The DNA here is from genome assembly GCF_019279795.1 of Protopterus annectens. Classification (NCBI taxonomy): domain Eukaryota; kingdom Metazoa; phylum Chordata; order Ceratodontiformes; family Protopteridae; genus Protopterus; species Protopterus annectens. The sequence continues at coordinate 400,169,713 of NC_056735.1, forward strand.
TTCACTACTAGAGAAATAGTCATTCATAAGAGCCATGTAATCAAGGCTCAGCTTGATATTCATTTGTTGCCAGCGTTTAAGTAAGTCAGGATAGGCATTCCCATATGAGGGCATTTTTAGAATTCTCAAGCCTCGTGGGACAATACCTCTATCCAAATAAGCTAAGAAACTGAAACGTTGCCATTGCAGGCACTTAAAAGCACCTACCTTCCTTTCAAGTAGTAGTAGTTTCTTATTGAAATCCACAGTAATGTCCGTTGTCAAAGTATGAATATTAGCCACGGCCGTACATGATGCAGCAACAAAATTCAATAATGGATTGGCCTCATTAGTTAAAAGAGACCTAAGTGAATTTTTGGCTTCCATTGGAATAAACAGGCTGCACGAAGACTCTCTAAATATTCCCAACGAAGCAGCAAGATTACCAAACACAAAACACTGAAATGCTGCAAGAAGATGATGAATAAGACCACAGTTGTTGGAAAAAAACACCTTTATGAATGATAGCAAAGCTTTTGCGTTACCACCCTTCTTCAATACTAATACATAAATTCAAAAATCACATGGGTTTAAATAGGAGTGGTGTGTTTTTGTGTTTTATTTCATGTGGTTTTTGAATTTATGTATTAGTATTGAAGAAGGGTGGTAACCCGAAAGCTTTGCTATCATTCATAAAGGTGTTTTTTTCCAACAACTGTGGTCTTAAATATAATATAAAACCAGACTAGGTGGGGGGCTATACCCCCACATCCCCCTACCTATATATACTAACTCTAGGATCGCACTACAGTGGGGAAAAGGGCATATACCTTTTACTTGCCTTACAGTACTCTACACAGTGTCAGTACTTCACTTCAGTGAAATGAGATTTGGTGAAATGAGTTTTCAGTAATTTGAGCTTTCAGTGATTTGGTCAGGGTGAACTGAAATTTAGTGACACGAGCTTTCAATGAAACAAAGTAAACCCATTTATATATGGGTCTACCTGGTATTATCAAATTTTCACTTATGCCAAAATCAGATGCATGAGACAAAATCTCTGAAAACACAGTTTCATGAACACCCGGATCACTGCAGTCTTACTCCGGGAAATGCTCTTAAATAAACAAAAAACACCTTTGACCCCCCTTTTATCTTCCAGCAAAAAACTATCAATATATATTTTAATCTCCATCCTAGGATCCATAGGTAACCTACAATACAAGATCTTATCATCCAATTGTCTCAATACCTCAGAATCATAATCCATGGAGTCCCAGAACACCACCGCACTACCCTTATCAGCTTTAGTAATCACCATACTTTAATTTGTAGCTAAATTATCAAACACCACTCCCTTTAATATCTGCTTTTTAATCATATGTAGAGTGAGTATGTCCAGCACTGATGATGCCAGTGAACGAAACTGGTTTGCTATATTGCAGTGAGCCGTTTATCAGCTGTTTTGCTATTTGAACTTTTTTAATGAATTATTGCAAATAAAGTAAGCAATTTATTATGAGGGTGTTTTTGTTTAAGAGTGCTGGAGTTTTTGTGTTTTATATATATATATATATATATATATATATATATATATATATATATATATATATATATATGTTGCCGTGCTCAGAATAAAAACAATGACATAAACACTGAAAAACTAATTGAAGAAAGAAATTACAAATAAAACGAACACTTCAACGGCATAAATATAGAAGTAACACAAACACTGTGATATATTTTCAACGGAACTGATTTATTTTAGTGCTTTCATCTGTAATATCCACGGACTTCATCAGAAATGTTACAATTAAAAAGATTCATTGTCATATATGTGTGAATCTTTTTAATTGTAACATTTATGATGAAGTCCGTGGATATTACGGATGAAAGCACTAAAATAAATCAGTTCCGTTGAAAATATATCACAGTGTTTGTGTTACTTCTATATTTATGCCGTTGAAGTGTTTGTTATATATATATATATATATATATATATATATATATATATATATATATATATATATATATATATATATGTGTGTGTGTGTGTGTGTGTGTGTGTCTGTGTGTGTGTGCCTGAAAATATGTACATTTTTAGATACATAAATAATGATGTTGTGTTAAACAAAGGACCCCTACTGTTTTCAATAGGTGCCATGGAATCTTTTACATCCCTCTGCTACTACCAACTCAAGCAGATGGGATCTTGGTTTCTTGTCTTATCTGAAAGATGATACATTCAGGAGTGCAACACCCCTTTTGCTGCACTGCAGTGACAGCTGTCTATCTACTTTACCCAGGATTTCAAGAAGTAGAAGGATAGCTAGGGGTCTGGATTTAGAAATGCTCAGAAACTGTCGATACCTGATATGGACATAAAATATCTCCTTTGACTCACAAGTAAAGGATTCCTTCTTCCAATGAGGTTATTCCAAAAGGACAGGTTTTCAGATAGAAAGACTGAGGACAGGCTGAAGTAGAGGAGAGCTGGTCTATATAGGATAGTTCCTCTGCTTCAGAGTCTGACGAATATCAGCACCTTTGGGGAGAAGGCTCTCTTTTTCTTTTAGCAGATGAGATTCCAGGAACAGAAACTTTCTCAGGTACTGTCTATTTGGCTTTCATAAAATCCATGAAGTCCTGAGCCATTCTGAAAAAAACCCTGCAAAGTGACCTAGGTATATTGGGTTTGAGACTGGGACAAACCAAATGCTAGTTCTTTTGGGTTAGGAGGCTTCAGTCTCACATTGGATGCAGACTCAGAATCAAAAGCCTCAGGCAGTTGGTGGGCAGCCAAGACCTGAATCTGGTCCCCTTCAATCTTTTTTCTCACAAAAATCTGAGCAATGCTGCATGCATCCTCAGTAACCAACATTTGAGCAATGGTTAGTGGCTTCTGTAAAGTGGCTCTGTACCGAACTGGCAACAAGGCAGTTTTAGACTGAGAGGAAGATGACATGGTAAATGTTATGGTGGCCTCCTGGGGGGATTACTAAACAAGTAATCAGATATGGGGGCACTGCAAGCCATGAAAGTAACTCACTGCTATCGACAAATTCAAGCAAGTGGGGACTGTAAAACAATGAAACAATGCTGTCAGCCTCCCATATACTTTTCTTTGTAGCCTTCTCCATCTTTTTGCTAGAGAGCTCAGAGGCTGAACTGGCAGAAATAATTTCATAAACAGGCTAACCATATGACCACTGTAATAAGAACTTTTCTAAAAAAATCAGCTCTGTGTTTAATAGTTCTGAAATTAAAACAAGCACAATGGTGACATTCGGGCATTTGCTCTGGAGTTAGGCTTTACGAGATAAAACATATAGAAAACTCTGCGTGGAATTAGTTTCCCGTACCTCAGACAATTAGTAACTTTTTCTGACATCTACAAATTCCAACACTAAGAAAAAGATACAAAAAGTCACCATTGTGGTAAGTATTTGTTACACTAGCTACAGGTTGACCTGATGAACTAACAATGTAAAAACTGTACTGCAGCAAGAAAGAACTAAAGATGATGGCTGATAACTACCCTTTATACCACAAACAGCATGGTTCTGAAGGAGGAGACAGTCTGCTGATCCATGGAGAATGGTGACAGTTCTGCTATTTGGTCAGCTTCAGACTACTTCAAGCAGAAAAATACAAAGAGTCAGTACTGCAACAGTGAACTACAAAAAGCATACAGTGATATTAGGTAAAGGTGGCACTAAAAGGCATCGTAAGGTTTTGCGAGATAATATTCAATGTATTACAAAGCCCGCTATTTACTGTTTGGCTAGCCAAGGTGGTGTCAAGCATATTTCAGGGCTTATTTATGAAGAGACCCATGGTGTTTTGAAGGTGTTTTTGGAGAATGTGATCCACGATGCTGTCAACTACACTGAGCATGCTAAGAGGAAAACTGTTACAGCTATGGATGTGGTGTATGCTCTACAGGACACTTTACGGTTTTGGAGGCAAATGTGTTTGTAGTTAAGAGTTTTATTTTCAGTAGGGCGTACTTTGTTTTCTTGTATGATTCATCCATTATTTTTTTTTTCACTGCAGTGAATGGAAAGATTGCCTTTTTGGAGAGCTTGCCTTTTATGTATTTTGTATATTACATTAGTTTGTATTTTGTTTTGTGGTTGGAGTTATTCTTTTTTTTTTCTATTTTATGTGATGGATCATGAGTCAGTAGATGTAAGAGGCAGAGACAAGGAGAGCAAACTTGAATATAAATAATATAAATGGCAAGTGGTTTTAATGTCACATGTCCACCAGGCATTACGATTATATTAATTTTAGATGTGTGTGTGTTGAATAAAAATCCAATTTAACAATTATTTTAATATTTGCTTTTACTGTATCTTTTGATATCACAGTTCCATGTGACTTTATCATGTAATTCAGCAAGGCATTTAAAAAGGTGATATTGTTTGTTCAGTTTTGTCTGATGGAAGTCTCTTTGAAATTTGTGAGGTGAAACTACTTCTCATGATGCCAGAATAAATGTTTTTGTAACAAATGATTTTTTTGTTTATTTTGTTTTTTTATGAACAGTTTTGTTAGTAGGTTGCAATGTTCAGCAGCTGACAGCCTAACATGGCATTACAGGGCAAGAAAAAGCTTTAGACATAATTCCAAAACTATGGTAGGAGAGAAGCAAACTACCTCTGGTAAAGTTTGTCAGTTATCTCATCCCAAGATGACACATACTGGATCCATCTAGAAAGACAGCAGCTACAAAGCCAAATATTAAATCAAATTATCCTGTATTTAAATTTTGGTATTATTTTGGGTGATGACAAAACACTACTCAAGACCATAGCCCTTCCTGCCTCAGACACATACATAGCAAGATCAATCATATTCTTCTACATTAAGCTATAGGGCTTATATATCTTTTTCATAAAGAAACTACACATGCAAAGTTTCACATTTATATACTAACAAGTTTGTTTACCTGCTCTTGGTTAGCAGTCGTCTGAAAGAATCTGCTAATTGTTATTTTGTGGCCTTTAACTTCTTGGCCTATGAATAGTTACAGATCTTATAATTCCAAGGCAGAATAATTACATTTTTTTGTTTCAGTAGAGAAAGCAGTTACAATCTCTAGTTATAACACTGCATACCTTTTTATAGATTACATTGAAAAGCATCACAAGTTCACAAATCTTTTCATGACACTGAAAGACACATACATTTCAGATTTATATTTCATAGCAGTCGTGTGGGTTTCCTCCGGGTGCTCTGGTTTCCTCACACATTCCAAAGACACTCTAAATTGGCCCTAGGTGTGAGTGTGTGTGCGAGTGAGTGGTACGGATGAACTACCGCAGAAGGGCTAGCCACCCAGCGGTGTAAACCTTGGCTCAAGATGATAGTCACTGTTGAAAGTGACACCCCAACCCCATGTGAAAAATGGGAAAAAGGGGTTGAGGATGGACGGATGGATTGATTTCATAGAAATAAGTCACAATTTATTATGTTTTCATCCCTCTGAAAAACACACACACACACACAAACACACACACACACACACACACACACACACACACACACACACACTGCAGATTAATTTGCAGATTTCTTAGTTTACCCATTGCAAGTTTTAGAAAGCTTAAGTGGAGATTGCATTCTTTTAAACTCTGACTCAAAAAATAGAGGTATACATATTTTTAGACATCACAACCACTACTAGAGATAAACTTCAGTAGTGCTATATAGAATTTATTATACTGATTGGCTAGTGTGCTAACTTTTCCCAGGACTATAGGGTATAATCACAAGCATTTTCTGGAAAAAAATAGCATTTTAATTACAAAGAAAGTAAAGAGGCATACAAAAGCAATGCAGTCTACCTAAAATGAGATGCATTTAATTTCACAGGATTTTTTCCTGACACCCAACTTTATAACATGAAATACAGAATGCCTGTAAGTGAGACAATAAGATTATATAAATGTATATGTAGTATAACACAGGTAGAGGAATGCAAGGTAAAATGCAGGTCATGCATTTGGCACTTGCTTGGAAGGGATGCTGGAGTGCTTTAACCGGAATAGGTGTACATCTAAGTGAAAACTACTAAAACAATTCAGCTTTTGACACAAATAATCATAAAATGGAAAACCAGCACCTCATGCTCACAATGTTAACTGCTACTGAAGGTGCATCTATATTTCATACATTATGGATGTTACTGTAGTGTAATTCATTTAAATAATACAATTTTCTATTAGAAGCCTACATTATACTTTTCCTGTTAGGATTATTACTCTAGCACTCCATCAGAAAAACAGTATAAGGTAATTACTTTCTTTACCCACATATTTAAAGTATGTGAACTCAAAACTTAAAATCTTATTGTGAGAAAGGACTCACTGAAATGTGTTTGATAATGCAGACGGTATTCTAATCTGAAAAACGTTAGGTTTGTCCAAATGATACTTGGTAACAAATGATAAAGGATGTACTGTTTTCTAATCTGAAATCAAAGTTTGTTCTATTGTTCGCAGGTGTCAGTTATTGTAAGTTTAGCAGGTAGGCACCTTCTTTGTTAAATTCCTTCCTTCCTCATATTCACTGCACACTTTCCATCTCCTTTCTTATTTGATGCTTTTGCACCATTTTTATATCTTTTATAGGTAAGAATATTGTTGCCTTTCAGTGAAATGGAAACATATGACCTCATGACTCACAAGCACATCATACAACCTCAAGTAAAATATGGCATCCCTAGGTGACCCATATTTAAGTAGCTGCATGGTAAGTTGGAAGAGCTGGATAGTGGTCAGCTTCACTTGTCTTCTTGATCATCGTATGGTGAGGGATTTTAACTCTGCTGACATGTACTCACACAAGAGTGTTCAGGTACATCTAGCTGCATAGGACTCATTAGGTGACTTTATGCTTCATGAAGCCAGGAAGACTTGCATACAAGTAGCTCAACCTGGCAGCATCACATAGTGAAAGTCATGTGTGCTGTGGAGAAGGGTTAGGCCACGTAAGGGAACCTGATCTACATTACCTGGCAGACTGGCCCACTCCCTAGCTCCTGACTCTTGCTTCCTGTGAATGAAAGGAATAATGAAGCTATTATTTTAGGCAGGGAATGAACTGGTTGCAGAGTACTTGTCTACCTGGAGAATGAATGGATCTGTTTCTTGCCTTGTATTGAAGAATCAATGAGCCAACTAGGAGCATGAAGAAGAGCCAATGGGTGGAGTCATTCCGACAAAAAAAAAAAAAAAAAAAATATATATATATATATATATATATATATATATCTGGCATCTAAAAATAAACTGACTTTGTCCCCTTTTCTTATTTCTGACAAAGTATGTATAACTTGCTTGCTTATTTTTCTATAAATCTATGTAGTTTGTGACCACAAAGTACTAAGAAGTCTTAACATTAAATTTGTATTGAATCAGATTTTTGATATTGCACAAGTTATGGAAACTGCTGTGGTAAACACACTATTTGTTTCACTGCTCCAAAGCTATAATAAACAGAAAAGATTCTTAAACAAAACACTTCATTCACACACTCATTCATTTACTGATACCCATTTTATTGTGTTCAGGGTTGCAAGACAGCTGTAGTCTACCCTTACATCCAGCAGACATTAGGCAGATAATTAATCCTGGATTTGGATGCCAGCTCATAGTTTTTCCAATTTGGAGGAATCCCATTTCACCCATATGCATGCCTTTTGAATTTGGAATGAAAGCAGAAAACCTGGCAAAAAAATGTAGACACCAGGAGGAAATGCAGACTCACAAAAATACACCCTAGCCAATAAATGAATTAGAGAACCAAGCACTGAGACAACTCTTGGTACTGCACCACCGTGCCAACTAGTTAGATGAAAATCAAGTGCATAAAACAAATAACTTTTTACTGCATTTAAAACTGATATGCTAGCATTTATGGCAAACAAAAAGGCAGTAACATTTGCTCCCATTTAGAAAAATACATTTTATTATTTTATAAAAGATTAAATACAAGAGATGAAACAATTTCAGCAAAACTTCAAAGCAGTTATGTTCAGCTTTAAATTACTATAAAATGTGTAGTTCTCCTACAGTTTCTTTACTCATTATCACATCCAAGAAGTTCCACTCGTAAAGTTATGCTGTTTTGCCATGTTCTTGGTATGATGCGAATGAATCTGGAAAATATGGGGGGATCAATGTAGTTTTTGGCATGTGTCTGACTATCCACATTACCTGTAAACACCTGAAAACAAGAAAAATGCATTTAGAATACATTTCCCTTACTTTATTCTTTGTGAAGATAAAATATTCTGTTTCAGTATCAAATTTTCATTATGAATTTAAGAAAGTATAATTCTTTCAGTTATGACTTGGGTAACATGAAATAAATAGGGGCATGTTTATTTACATATTTACATTGGAGGTGGGTACATGTATTTTTGTTAGTAAAAGATAACTATGCAGTTCTAACTTCTTCTGACAAATCATTATTTTACTTATTTTGTTTTATTAATTTGTTAACCGGGTAAGTGATGTAATCCAAAAAGGCCATTTTTCATAACTGATTTTAAACAGCATAGGAACATGCAGAAAAAGTAGCACAATGCAGTAGAACCATGTAGATGTCAAGTGTCAGAGCTGCAGTACAAATAAATGAAAAATCAGTTAACACTTTGCATGCAGTGAATTATTTAAGGCAAAATCAGTTTTCAAAGTGTGAAATGACATACTGTTCTCATTCTTTAGTTTAGTTAAAACATTCATATGAATCTCTAATTTCAAACATTTGACATACTGCACTTAGGTAAGAAGCAGCCTTGTGCTTGATAAAGAGCTGATGACAGAGAGAGAAGCCACAGACCAAGAAGACTTAGAAGAAGCACATAAGGCTGGTCCTTGGTCCTCCGTAAGTAAGGTGATACTGTCCTGAAGAGTACGGGAAGAATATGCTCAGAAAGATAGAAAGAGTACTGGTTAACTAGCCAGTAATTAAGAAAAAGGAATCCATCAGTAACAGATTTACATTGCTTAAAGTCTGTTTCTAATACAGTTCTGTATTAGATGCCCACCTGACTGATCCCATGGTGCAGAAGGAAGACATTTGCCTAGGTCACTCATGACTCAATTTCAAACAGAGCTCTCCATGCACACCTTGCCAATACTCACCATCAAGCTCTAACATATTTTGCAAGGGCAGCGATATCTGTGTGTACTGGTGTAAATGTAAGGTCACCCATCCAACTGTTCAAGCTATGTCTTAAGGACTCTGTCTTCAATTTCCTACAGGCTGCTGACAGGATCTTTGCCTGGCATACAGGGCTTCCTCAGACCCAGGTCAAATGGTTCTGTTGCAAATGCACAAAACAAACAGCGCCATAAACACTAGATCCAGGAATGTGAACTTCACTTGTGCCCCATAGGATCTCTGCATTGTAGAACAGGCTCCCCATTCATGCTAAAACAGAGTTCATTCCTGAAACTACACAAACAAAACCTTGACAACTGTATGGAAAATCATACATTTACCCCATGTCTGGCCCCCATGTCCCTTATGGACAGAGGCTGTCAATAAAAAAATGGTATCCTAACTAACACTCCCCTACAAATTATTTCTTACCTTCCTACTATGATGCCCCCCTCATGCAGATGCCCATGATACTTGGGATACAAATGCTTTGGGGTGCTTGGCTAGGCTTGTAAGGGCCCTAGTGGTCATTAGCCTACTAACACTCTATGAATCTATTAACCTAGGACAGGGAATCACATTGCCTGACTTGCTGGAGGACTTTATTCTAGAGCAAGGGGAGATTCCCGGTGATGAACCTATCTCTCCATCTATTTTTTTTTTCTTTTAAAAAAAAAAACTTCCACTGAATTATCACTTGTAACATAGACAAACTTACATTTATATAAAAGTAATCAAACCATACAAAGAAGTTCACAGTTACAAACACAGGATATGTAACAATATATGTAATGTATAATCTTTGCAACATTAAATTTATTCAATTCTTGTCTTCACTTTAACTTTAGTCCTCCTCTAAACATTTTTCTGCATGTATTATTCCCACAATTTCCATTTTTAATATGTAATTTACTCCTACCATTTTCTAAATATCCCTCTTCCTGTTCTTTTATCTCTCTTACAACATTCTCTACTTCAAGTATAATTGATTTGGATTTTGGTTTCCATTTTCTAGTAATTGCTTTTTTGGCAGCCACCAGAATTAATCTTAACAAGGCCTTATATCTTGGCATTCTGATCCTGTACCCCAGCTTCAAAAAAAAAAAAAAAGTAATTTCATGAGTTACAATAATTTGCTCACCTAATATTCCAGGCAGAATACTCTGTAGGGAATTTTTAAAGTCTGTCAACTTATTACACTCCCAAAACATATGTTCCCAGTTACCACTTTCTTCCTCATCATACCTCCAACATTTGCCATCTACCTAAGGAAAAAAAATCTTTGTAGTCTGTTTGGGGTATCCAAGTATCTATGCAAACACTTCCAGGCAAAAATCCTAACCGTTTTTATACTTTGTTGCATAGTTGGGAGCCATACATATGTCCTCCCATTGTTTCTTTCTGAATTGTGTATCTAATCTCTCTCTTCCCAACTGAGTTCTATAGTTATCATGCAGTATTTTACACGCCGTACTAATTATCCTTTTTTAGACTGCAGTTTCTTTTCTAGATTCAATTAAAAACTCAACCAGTGCAGGTCTTTCATTTAGGATTCCCCTATCCTTTTGTCTTTGTCTATATTCTAATATCAATCACTGATAGGAAAGGCATTCACTAGCCTGCACTACAAATGTCTTCTTGGCCTCTTTCCATTCTATTGCCTTTCCTTTTCTAATAATTTGTTCTCAATACATTTGTTCCTTTGCCAGCTTTCTCCAGCAAACTCCAGCCCCCTCTTGTCTATTCTATGTATCCCTAATTGTAGTCATTCAGCAGAATCTCCTTTTTCCATTCCTGTGTTGGCTTAGGTCTTAGTATACTTTCTGATCATTTATGAATATAACATTCTGTATGACTGTTGTTATTCTCACTAAGAATCTGCATCCTAAATCCCATTCTTTCCTTATTTCTTGAATTATCCCTGCTTTATCATCATCCCTTTCCACTTTGAATTGTAGCTTTCTGCTTGTGTTATATATAAGAGCCTTAACTGTGTAACTCTGAAACATTCCTTCAAATTAGGTAAACCTCATTCTTCTGTTGGAAGGATCAGTTTATCCTACTTGACTCTTGCCTTATTCCCCTCCCAAACAAGATCATTCGACTCTTTTTTAATTACTGTCCACAACTTATCCTCTGGTTGATAAAAATATGCCTGACTTATGTATAAAACTAAACAGACTAAAAACATTTTTACTGCTTGTATCTTGCTATCCATATCAACAGGCAAGAGTTTCCAGTTTCTCAGTTTTTGTGTTGTGTTTAATTTAGTCTATTTCTGTATATCCTTGGCAGCCATAACTGAATACTTTTTAATCCATAATCCTAAATATTTCATTTTATCATGTTCCCATTAGCATGAGCATTGCTGGACCAATTCAGGTGTGGGTACATTGTTTGTAGCTATAGCCTTTGTTTTAACTTCATTAATTTTATATAAAAAAATGGAATGGTGTCAGTATATTCCACAACACTGAGATGACCTTTTTGTTTACATCAAGTACAAAATAATATCATCAGCAAATAATGCTAACTTTTCTTGAGCACCGCACCAGTTATATCCCTGTATTTCTGAGTCCCTTGTTTTCTTGCCATTTATTCTAAATATAATTCAGATTTTTATCACTTTCTTCCCTCCTAACTTCCACAGTTTCACCAGAATACCATCTGTTCCTAGACACTTTCCTGCAGATTGGTTATATATAATTAGTTTTATCTCATCTCCTCTTACCTTAACTATTAGTTGATGAATCTCATCTATGTATAACTTTGGCATTTTTAAGTCTTTCAGAAATATTTCCATTTGTGCTTTTTCTTGATTTCCTTACTTCTCTGCTTTATACAGATTTACATAAAATTTCAGAAATAACTCTTAATGCTTCTATAGGAGCTCTGAATATTTTTCTTGTTATAAGCCCCCTAAATTTTGCAACAACATTTCTACTTTGTTTTGCCTAAGTCATGCCAAAAGTTCTTGTGCTCAAGAGTTATCCAAAAAAAAAAAAAAAATTGCTTAACAGCAATCTTTCTAAACTCATGTATATTATCTAGGTACTCCCTTATTTTCTTTTTAGCACTCTGCAATTGCACATCTTCTTGTTCTGTGAGATTCCCCTTATTTTTATAAATAATTATTTTTACGTCTTAACCCAATCTCTTTTTCTTTTACTTCTGCCGTATTTTTAAACTCCATTTTAATTTTATCCCACTCACTAGCTATAACTTCTGGAGTACTTCCTATCTTCCCCAATAGTTCTCATTCCTTAAACTCCTCTCTTTTTAACATGTAGTTAGGGAAGAGCCAGTGTCTAATATTTACTCTATTAGCCTGTATTTTTATCTTAGTAATTATTGGCACATGATCTGAAATAGTTATTGGATGTGTACCAAAGTTCTCAACTAAATGGATATGCTCCTGTGAAATATAATTTCTATCAAGTCTAGCCTAGTTACTGTACTGGGGGGGGGGGATAATATGTAAATTCTCTCTGAGTTCCTGCTACTGACGTCATGTCTTTCATACCAAATATTTTCATACATTTCTTCAGAAATCTACCCTATTTTGGTATATTTTCCCTTCTAGGCTCACCAGATATATCCTCATTTGTTGAAAATCAAATTCCATTCCCTACTTATAAGCAATATTTTCTGCTGAAAGCTGAGTATTTTAAGCTCCAAAATAGCAAGAAACCAAACACCACCGATAATATATTTACTTTAATATGCACAGCGAAACAAAAGGAGGCACCAGACCATGGCTGATAAAACCATAAACAAGATTTATTCCAAAGACAGATAGGACAGTGCTTTTGCAGCCAAAAGCTGCTTCATCAGACAAACACTTCATTTCCTGTTATTTAAATCCAAACCACCCAATCATGACACAGTAACATGATGCAATCACTTACTAAAATATAGACCTGCCCATGAATATATATAATTACAAAAATATATAATACACATAAAATTCATAAAAACTATCTACTAAGTGGTCTATTGCTTAAAATGGGTTTAATGGATAGCTTATCATTTAAACCCTTACCCATGGTGGCTAACATTCTAATTATCCATTCTAATTCCTTAGTTTCAACCCTAACCATCTTAATTGTTACTGTGTCATGACTGGGTGGCTTGGATTTAAATAACAGGAAATGAACTGTTTGTCTGATGAAGCAGCTTTTGGCTGCAAAAGTGCTCACCTATCTGTATTTGGAATAAATCTTGTTTATGGTTTTATCTGTCATGGTCTGGTGTCTCCGTTTGTTTCACTGTGCACTTTCTATATTTTTTGGGGGACCAGTTTACCTGCATCACTATTTTACTTTTTGGTCTGGTGATATTTACTTAATACAAACATACACAGCTATGTATATCTTCAAATAACAAAGTTTAACCCTCCTAATAGGAACATTTGTGCCAAATAGACAGCTGCTAACACAAGCCCTAGTTAACCTGACATTGAAGTTATCCATGCTAAGATGCATGTTATTGTCTGTGCTCCTACTTACACTAATTGATGTCTGTTCTTTTTTTTAACTTTATTCTGCCTCCCCAGATATGACAAGTACTTGCATACCTTCAGGAATAATTAACTTTTAGCCATGAAAAAAACTGTCTGTCTTTTATTGCCCTATTATCAGCTTACCTCTATGGAAACATAAGAGTAAAAAAATAAAGGAAGTCATCTGTTGCAGTCTGAAGGACAAGCTGAAATATTTATTACTAAAGGAAGATTTTTCATTATATTTGGTGTTCTCATATTTACTTGGTTCCACTTACAATTTGTTATTATACTAAGCCAAGTGTCTTAATCCAGACATTTACCTATGCAGAAGTAAGAAAAAAATATCACCTCTACATAAGTTATGATCTCAGACTGCAGAAAATAAAGAATTGCAGGAACTTGTGCATTCTGCAAGCCAAGTCAGCAAGCATACATTGCAGTGTGGCTTTGATGCCCTAGAAGCATCTTGCAGGCAGCAGTCACTGGTTCTGTACTGTAAGTTATGATCTGTGTACTTCTACACCCTCCTCAACAAATCAAGATTACAGCCTATTAACTTAAACATGCTTTTGTCTAGCTTTTCTTCTATTTTTGTGCTGTAATGCCTACATTTCTTAATACCAAAAGAGAGTAAGAAAGAAAGAGAAGAAGGAACAAATTCATCTGTTTACTTTAATAACTTTATCACATACAAGAAAAACTAAAAATACTTTACAATAGAATATGCAATATATGTTGTGAAAAGTTACAATGGAAATACTGTTTAGAAAAAAAATGTTTTACTTACATTTATCGTTACATTTACATTTACCTTTTTCCTACCTCCTGCCATCCCCTCAGAGTAGTTTTATTTATTTTTGATGAGGGTTTAGATCTCTGGTGCTGGTGTTGGCAGCACAAATTTAACTTGCTGAAAAAGGAGATCAAGAAAAACTGGATCTCTAAAGCTATGGTAAAATAGGCACAGATCTCCTCAGAAATATTTTTGAGGAAAATAAAAATCGAGGATATGGAAAAAGAAAAATATATGGTAAAAGAATGCAATGATAAAACATTACCATGTAAGCCATGGGAAAATCTAACAGATGAAAAAATGAAAACTATAAAAATAAGAAGCAAATGGTGTAATCAGAAACCAGAATGTCATGATTTTTCTGGAGACCGGTAATAGATAAATTATCAGAAAAAGAAATATGCCATATAAAAAGAAAAATGATAGAACATATTTACATTGCCAAGAAGAAAAAACTACTGAACGTGTGTTTTTTGAAATGTAAAAGAGTAAAAAAGTTATGGGGAAAACTATGTAAAGAAGATGTTTTCAAAGATATAAAAAACAGTGGATAAAATAATAATGGATATGATTACATATGGATATTATAAGAAGAGAACTAAAGAATATGTTAAAAGAGCAGATAAAAAGTTACTTTATGTCATATGGGTTGTATGGAATGAAAGAATAAATTAAATTATTGAAATTAAAGCCTTAAGGTGCTTCGGATGAACAGCAAACAGACATGTGGCAAAAAAATAATACACAAACCAGAACAGTTACTTTAAGCGCTTTCGTTTTTTTTACTATTACTTTTATCAGTCAGCTAGCAGTCTTTTAATTGGGGATGAAATCAATCCATTTTCAAACTTTACTACTTGTAGACTAGTGGCTGAGAACAGAAGTGTTCAGCCTAATGTACCAGAATGTAAAGTATGTGTGTACATATTACAGAAGAAGATTCTCAAATATAAGTCCCTTGAGATTGAGAATTTTTATCTTTGTAGTTGTCGAGAATTATGTGTACAGTACCATTGGGTCTTAGGGTGTATACTTTTCCCAACGGTATTTGTTACAGTGATAAAAAATTTACTCTGATATCTGTGATGTAGTTAACAAAGCAGGTTGTGAGGTGCTTCGATTTTTAAAAGACTGGAACACTGACAAAATACAACTTTTGAAAGATGGAATTGAGTTATTAGACAAACAAATTGTTCATCATCTGTCATTTAAGTTATTTAAACATTTGTATGATAGTTTTGGGGCAAAGACAAAAAGACGTGTGGCAGCAATAATTGATAGGAAAAGAAAGAAGCTTGATAGGGACAGGCTTGCTTATAACAACAGGCAAGCCTTTTTATTTAAAGGTGCTTTAGATTCAGATGTTATATCTTTCAAAGAACCATTGGCCATGAACATCAATAGAGATAAGCGGTGGGACAAATTAGACTCTTTTTCATCTAATGAGCCATCTAGGCCATTGGCTTTGGTGGGTGTGTCCAATACTGTGACTGGATTGGTTAACAACAGAGCCAATAATGAGTCTGTAACCAATACAGGAATTTTTTTTTTGCTCAGTGACATTACATCTCCCTCTGGTTCAGCTTCTTTTTCCCCCTTAAAATCGAATTTGAATGCCCTCCAAATATCCAGGGAGGCAAGATATCTCGGGGGAAGAAATGGGGGAAAGTTAGAGGATGGTAATAACTAAATGGCACAGCTTTAATCTGAGTGCAAAGGCTTTTTCTAATGATGAACTTGAGGCACTTTCAAAACGATTCACATTTATTCCCACCAGAACGGCATTTTTAACTGATGTACTTTTGGGCTTAAAGCTTTTCATTAGAAAATTGAATCTTAAGTATATTTTTGACAATGTACCATTTGGAAATGGAGCTATTCCTTTTAGGAAACTGAGTATTGTTAACCCTCCATTAGTTAACACTTTAAATGTTTTTTTCAAGAATGTGTGAAGCAGAGTTATATGACTTATTTAGAAATAGTAAAAATTCTAAAAGTACTATTAAACCATTTTTTTAATTTAAACAGTGGTGAACAAAAAGCCCTTAAACAATTTGCAAGTTATTCTGGGTTTAGACATATGAAGGTGAACAAAGGGAATGGAGTTGTTATCACGGAAGTAACTGATCGCAACATGCAATGTTCAGTTAGCTTTCAGACATTAAAAGCTATAAAAAAGTGTCTAAAGATACAGTACATAATAGTTATAAGACAATTGATTCCACATTGCTTGATATGTTGTATCAGGGTTATATTTCCTTGGAATTATAAGAATTTTTGTTTACAAAACAGCCGCAATTTCGTATGCTGTTTGGCATACCCAAAGTTCATTAGAACAAGGCTTTACCACCTTTTTGACCCATTGTGTCTACTTTTTATGGCAAAATTTTTACTACTGCAGCATTCTTAGATGCTGTATTGAATCCTATAGTACAGGAAAGTAATTAGAAGTTATGTACTCACCATAATGTTCCATCTGAGTAGGTATCTTCATTTGTCTGCAACCTTTGGGATATGGATCCGATCTCGGATCCGAGCTGGCAACTTTTACCACAGCATAGATCCGAGCTCCTAGCTCCTCCCTTTACCCATAATCCCCTGTCAACCCTAACTGACCTCAGATCAAGTTTGCCCGATATAAGCAATGTAAAAGTGCCCCGGAAGGGGCTAATCCAAGACAGATCCTAAAGGTCAGGGGGAAGGAGGGGGGGATGGTTGCAGACAAATGAAGATACCTACTCAGATGGAACGTTATGGTGAGTACATAACTTCTAAATCTGAAGTAGGAACTTCATTTGTCAGCAACCTTTGGGACAGAGTCCCCAGCTACCTGAATCCTGGGTGGCCTTTATGGAAGAACATTCTGGAGCACTGCAGAGCCAAAGGACGCCCTACCTCTGGAGACAACATCCAGTTTGTAATGGCTGATAAAGGTATGAGATGAGGTCCAAGTGGCTGCGGAACAAATATCATCTAAGGGGACCCTAGATTTAAAAGCCGCCGAAGCAGCGACGGCCCTAGTAGAATGAGCACGAACCCCTTGAGGTGCAGGCCTTCCCGAACTCTGGTACGCTAAGAGGATACAATTAGCTATCCACCGTGATAGTGTAACTTTAGAAATTGACTTGCCTAAACTTGTTTTGGCAAAGGAGACAAACAACTGGTCAGATTGCCTATGACCAGCAGTTCGATGAGTATAAAAACGTAATTGTCTGTGCACATCCAAGGAATGCAGTTTATATTCTCCTTTGTTCTGGTAATGGGGAAAGAACACGGGAAGATTAATAGATTGATTAATATTAGCTTCTGAAGGCACCTTAGGCAGAAAGGACGGATTGATCCTGAGGTAAACTCTATCTGGATGGAAGGATAAATACGGCGGCTTAACACATAGAGCCTGAAGTTCAGAGACCCTTTTAGCTGAAGTAATGGCCACTAAGAAGGCTGTTTTCCAAGAGAGATATTTAAGATCAACCATGGCCGCCGGCTCGAAAGGGAGGCTAGTCAAGGCTTGGAGAACCAAAGACAAATCCCATGGGGGTACTACCTCCCTGACTGGAGGTCTGAGAAGGAAAGTACCCGAGAAAGCTTTACAAAGCTTAGCCGTCATCAGAGGGCCTGATTCATGCCCTACATGATAATGCGAAATCGCTGCCAGTTGTACCTTGACTGTAGAGCAGCTAGCCCCTTGATGGAAAAGGGTAGTTAAGAACTCCAGAACCAAGGTGAGAGGCGCCGTGAAAGGATCCAATTTATGGTGTTCCGCCCAGATTGAGAAACGTTTCCACTTGCTTCGGTAGACTCTTCTGGTGGAAGGTTTATGTGCTGCTACTAGGATGGCTTTGACTGGTGAGGAGATTCCGGGAGTCCTAATCAGGAGTGGAACTGGAGCAACCAAGCCGTCAGCCTGAGGTTGACCAGGTTGGGGGCCTGGAGACCCAGAGGGTGGGTAATGAGATCCGGGAGTGGATCCAGAATCCATGGTGGATGAATTAGGTGAGACCACAGGTACGGGAACCATGTTTGACGAGGCCAGAATGGGGCAATGAGGATCATTTTGCTCCCCAGCCGACTGGCTTTCTGTAGGAGTTTCAGCATCATGGGCAATGGAGGATAAGCGTAAAGGAGACCGGGAGGCCAAACATGTACTAGAGAGTCTCTCGGGGACTCCCCCTGAGGGGGAATTAGAGCGAAGTAGCTGTTGCATTTGGTATTTGAAGGAGAGGCAAAAAGATCGCAACAGGGTTGCCCCCATGGGGCAAATATCTGTTTCGCTACTAGGGGATTGAGAGACCATTCGCACGGAGTCAGGATCGAATGACTGAGCCTGTCTGCTAGGATGTTGGACCGTCCCAGAATGTGCGTTGCAATAAGAAAGCGGTTGGTGGAAATCACCCATTCCCACACTCTTATGGCCTCGCGACAAAGGGGATAAGACCTGGTTCCCCCCTGTTTGCTGATGTACCAGACAACTGACATGTTGTCCGTTTGTACTGCAATTGTCCCAATCGGTAGAAGGCTGTGAAGTGCCTGCAACGTCAAAAGCACCGCCCTCATCTCTAGGACATTGATATGCAAGGAGGTCTCTGTGTCGTTCCACGTGCCTTGGACCGTTCTGCCTGAATAGTGCCCCCCCCACCCCAGGCAAGAGGCGTCCATGGTCACTGTGGCGACGGGGGAAGGCATCGAAAATGGTCATCCCATGTGGAGACTCGGGGACCGGAGCCACCACATGAGCGATGTTCTGCAAGCCCTGCTTAGGGGAATAGGATGGGACAGGGGGTTGCGAGACAGGGACCACTGTACTTGGAGGGTCCATTGCAGTACCCTCATATTTAGGCGGGCTAGGGGTAGTAGAGGAATAGCTGCTGCCATGGACCCTAGAGCCCTTAGGATCAATTCCGCAGGTGGAGCAGGAAGAATGAGAATGGCCTTGACATGCAACCTCAGGTTCTGAAGCCGATTGGGAGTTAAGAAGGCAAGCATTATCCTGGAATCCAATCTGGCCCCTATAAAATCTATCGCCTGTGAGGGGACTAGAGATGATTTGGTCATGTTGATAGTTAACCCTAGATGTGGAGCAAGGTCGAGGAAGTAATCCCTGCCTGAACAGAGCAGATGCCTTGTTGGGGCGATGAGGAGCCAGTCGTCCAGGTACGGAAAGACCTGAATTCCCTGAAGCCTCAGGTGGGCCGCTATGACCGCCAAGACTTTGGTGAACACCCTGGGGGCTGAGGTGAGACCGAAGGGAAGGGCCCTGAACTGAAAATGATTGGCTCCCAGCCGGAAGCGGAGGAACCTCCTGGAGCGTCTGTCCACTAGGATGTGGTAGTACGTATCCTTGAGGTCGATCGAGCACATCCAATCGTTCTCCCGTAATAGGGGGAGAATAGATTGTAAGGTGACCATTCAGAACTTTTCTTTGGGTACTGCCAAGTTCAGGAGAGAGAGAGAGATCGAGAATGGGTCTCAAGTCCCCCGTCTTTTTTGGCACCAGAAAGAACCTGGAGTAAAACCCTGATCCGAACTGATCTGGGGGGACGGGTTGGATGGCTCTTTTTTGTAAAAGCTGCTGAATTTCTGTAGCAGCTGCCTCCCTCTGATTGAGTGGTACATCGAGGAGGCTTCTGATTTTGGGGGTTACAATAAAGGGAATTTGGTAACCTCTGGATATGATGCGAAGCACCCAGTGATCTGTTGTTATGGACTCCCACATTGCTAGGTGCTTCGAAAGACGCCCCCCGACTGCCTCCAGAGAGGAGCAGCTGGGCAACCCCTCAGGGGTTCTGCGTGGGCCTCTTAGAGAAGGGTTCTCTGGACCCAAAGTTTCTGGGACCCCCTCTGCCTCTTGGGCGGCGTCCTCCCTGTCCTCCTCTGCCACGAGAGGACTGGTTGTCTGGAGCAGACTGTAACTGATGCGATTTTTGGAACCACATCTTCTTCTGACCCTTTTGGTTCTTAGAAAAGGACCTCTGGGGAGCAGAGAAGTGGACTCCGATGGCAGACAACGTCTTCCCGTCTTTCTCGCTCTGGACTAAGGTGTCGCAAACGGTTTTGCCAAAAAGTGCAGAACCATCAAAGGGGGCATTCGCGAATGACGCCTTAAAGGATTCCGAGAAGTCACAGTGTCGGAGCCAGGCCTGGCGCCTGATTACCAGGCTAGCTCCGCCGGCTCTAGCAGCTCCTTCAGTGGCATGTGACAAGAGCCGCATAGAGGTGTTAGAAACTGAACGTAGAGTAGACATTCAGGAGGTGTACAGATGCTTGTCTCCTTTCCGACATGGACTCTGGGGGGGATGTAGCATATTCTTTTATTAGATCCCGCTGCATCCGGATGACGTGTGCCATATAGTTCAGTGCTCTCATGGAGAAGGTTGCTGAACTAAAGACCCGCTTCCCCAGGCAGTCCATCACTCGAGAGTCCTTACTCGGAGGGTGGACCACAGAGCTCTCCTGAGCCAGCTCTCTCTTGGTGGCCGCCGCTACCAACATGGCATCCACAGGGGGACCTCTGCTCCAGTTGGTTCATTCAGCAGGGGGACTCAGGATCCTATCCGGGCGCTTAGGGATTGGCTCCACAGTGTCCGGCTCCTTCCAAGCCCTGGTGGAAATAAGGTCCACCAAGGGGTCGGGGGGAGGGGACACCCAAGAGGTAGATGGCCCTGCTTCGAACGCCTCTAGGAATACGGACTCATCGGAGGAAGCCTTGGGGGCAGACCACCCTCCCCTAATCCTGAGCATCTCCATGATGTCTCCAAAGGAGACATCCTCGGGGGGGTGACCTTGGAGAGCCTTCCCCTTCATCTAAGTCCGTATCTTCAGTAAGGGACTCAGGGGAGTCCATGTGCCTCCTCTTATACTTGGTTTTGTGAGGGACCTCTTCAGGGGGGCTGTCCGAGGAAGACTCACCAGCAATATCACGTTCCACAGGAACACCCAGAGACGTTGAAGCAGGCTGTCCCGAAGACCGGGTGATGGGAGCCTAGACCAGCTGAGAGGGAGTGCAGGGAAGAGCCGAAGCCAGGACTGGGGGTCCGGATACACTCAACAGTGCCCTCTCCACCACCGCAAAAGCCGAGGGGGAGCTACTCTCAATAGGCTCCGAGAGTCGGCTCCCACTCAGATCCGAAGCGAGGACCGAATCCGGGGCTGAGACCCTCGGATCCGAAGGACCCGTGTGCTCCGACTGGGACGGAGCCGAAGTCACAGAAAGTCCCTCGGATCCGAAGCTCCGCCCACGGCTCCAAGAGGTCGGAGCCGACAAACTCGAGGGACCAGTCAGAGCCGAAGAAACTAGTACTGTCGGCCTTGACACACCCCCCCGGATCCGACGCGGCTCGGCTCCGAGTGCTCCGAACCCGGGAAGCGGGACGGAGAAGGAGCGATTGGTGCAAAAAATGGGGTTGAGCTCCCCCCCAGAGGGGGGGGGAGGCAAGAGCACTCCCATCTGCAGCTGGGCCTGGATGAACCTCCTCATCATCTGGTCCATGTCTGCATCTGACATACTAAATTTAGACCTCGACGAGGCCACCGAGGCAGACCTAGAGTTACGCCTCGATGACCTCGACGGGGACCGGGTTGCCTCCTCCCCAGGTCCTGGTGAAAAACAAGGGGACTGGAGCCGAGGAGGAGGCGATCCAGAAACCCTGGATGGAGAAGCCCGCTTGGTGGGTGGGGCCGAGGAAGAGTCCTCGGCCCGCCGCTTATGGTGCTTCTCCTTCCTTTTAGTTTTTCCAGCCTCCCTTTCCTCCAGAGCCAAAACGGGAGGTTGAGTCCCGACCGGAGGAAGGGGGGCAGGGGTGGCTGCTACCAAGGACTGGGTAGCGGCCACCAAAGAACCGGAGGTTAGAACCAAGTCCGGGGGCAAAAGGCCCGCCAGAATCAGCTTCGATCTCCGGTCCTTAAGTGCCATGGGGTTGAACACTGCACAAATCGTGCATCCCGAAGAAAGATGTTCAACCCCAAGGCACCTAACGCACCGGGTGTGGCCATCCGCCGGTGAGAGCTTATGGCCACACTCGGTACATTTTGAAAAGATGGCTTTAGGGGCCTCCGACATATTAAACGTAAAACACACTCACTAGGCCCCTAACACACCACAAACACACACTACGGACCAGCGAGGGTAGGGAGGAAAAATTTTACAACAAAAATAGATAATTAAGAGGGAACCTAAGCAAACTCACACAATCACACAAGAAAGTACAAAAATTCTAAGATTTTTCTCACAAAAACCTTCCGAATTGCCAGGAGCTCAAAATCCAGCTTGTTGGCTTGAAGCACGGCAAACTAGATCTGAGGTCAGTTAGGGTTGACAGGGGATTATGGGTAAAGGGAGGAGCTAGGAGCTCGGATCTATGCTGTGGTAAAAGTTGCCGGCTCGGATCCGAGATCGGATCCGTATCCCAAAGGTTGCTGACAAATGAAGTTCCTACTTCAGATGTATTTTTTTAAAGGATTCATGGATTTTCTTGAATCAATTAAATTATAGTTTTAGGGGAAAGAACAACTTATTTGTACTATCAAAAATAGTCTGGAATTTGTAAGACTTTAAGTAAATATTCTAAGAACAATGGGTACTTACGTATTATCACAACCACATTGCAAATGTGTCTGAATTCTTGAAGTTACAGCCCAACGACTCTATCTGGCCTTGTAGGGGTTGGGAACGCTACCAAACAGCTTTTTATTGCATTGGCTGAACACCCAGGAGCAGTAGTAAGCCCCAAAATCCTCTTCCAGCTTGACGTTCTTCAACAGATGTTTTCATTTTAAAGGTCGTGGACCCAGCTGTGCCAACAGAACACAGCAAGTCAATGTAAGATGAAGTACTTACCCTGAATCCCAATGCCAGGACAACCTGAGGATATGTAAACACTGTGAAAAATAAGTAGGTATGAAATGATTGCAAGTGTGTTTCTTTCTGTTTTTCTGCAAAATGGAACCACAGAACACATACATTGACACCCAATAAACATACTCCTTTCACCCGATGACATTTTGTAGCTATTCCTTTCTCCGGTAATGTCTTACAGGTTGATGGTTCTGAAACCATGCAAAAAGGGGTGAAAAGACAGCGTAAACAAATGAGAACATTTTAACAGTATGGCTTGCTGTCACTTAAGAGAGATATGAGAGGATACCACTTCTGGGGGGCAGCATACCATATGAGGGATGTAAAGAGAAAGCTCACAAACTGCTGTTTTTTCTCAAATGACTCTCACAACAACCCACTAGTTTTGGGCCACATGGTGCGCAGCTCGTCTCAACTATGAATAACAGAACTGTAAAATGTCGCATCCAGCGACCCTATCAGTTCAAATTCAGGACAGTAAGAACAACAACTTGTTTGTCCTTGATTTCCACAATTATGACCGATTTGGAACCTGGTTGCGAGGGATTTGCAATGTGGTTGCGATAATACGTAAGTACCGAACAATGCTTTTGATATTAGTACTATTTGTCAACTTTTGGAATTAGTCTTGACCAACAATTTTTTTCAGTTTGAAAAGGGTTTATACCAGCAAATAAACAGTGTAGCAATGGGGGCCAAGGTACATAGGTTCATAGGTTGATACTAGGCTATCGGCCCTAGGGCCTATACAAACCTAGCCATAACAATTCCCAGGCTATTATTTCCCTGGTCCTCTGTCTAACAGGGCAATTGACATGATCCGTGGGGTGAATTATCTCCCATCCAATCGTCAAGGTTCTTTTTTAAGAGGGCCAAAGAGGCGCTCAGCTTGACATGTATGGGCAGTCTATTCCAGAGTATGGGGAGTCTCTGGGTCAGGAACCTATCCCTCCAGCATGTTTTGTTCATTGTGATGACCAGGTTTAGATCCCTGGAGTGTGTGGCTCTGAGAGATTGGGATTTCTTTAAGTGTAGCATGTCCAACAGCTCTGGGTTTGATATGTCCTTGCATGTTAAGCAGAGATCACCTCTAAGCAGGCGATATGTGACAGAGTATAGCTGGAGT
The DNA here is from genome assembly GCF_019279795.1 of Protopterus annectens. Taxonomy (NCBI): domain Eukaryota; kingdom Metazoa; phylum Chordata; order Ceratodontiformes; family Protopteridae; genus Protopterus; species Protopterus annectens. The sequence goes on from NC_056735.1 coordinate 400,194,146, forward strand.
TTTTTTAGACGGTCAGCACAGGGCATCTGCTTTGGGCTTGTGATTCTTTTAGTGAGGTATTTCTGTGGCCTTTCCAGTTGTTGCAGATGTCTTGTGAGGTACATACCAAATGGGGCACTGTTCTCTATAATGGGTCTAATGAGGGATGAGTACAATGGGACAATGCCCTCCTTTTTTCTGGATGAAAAGCCCTTAATGATGAGGTATGCCACATAGAAGGATTTCCTGACTGTAGTGGCAATGTGGTTATCGAAGGTGAGACCACTGTCCACTTGTGTCCCTAAGTCCCTTATCACACTTTCGGTGTTTAGTGTACTGCCACTTATGTGGTAATTCATGGGTACATGTTTTTTTCCCAAAGGGGATAACTATACATTTCTTGGCATTGAGCTTGAGCCCATGGCTCTGGCACCAAGCATCTGTTTCTGTAAGGCCCTTTTGTAGAATATCTACTTAATTTGAGGATTCAATAATGGCTCCCAGTTTGCAGTCATCTGCAAATTTTGTTAGCCAGAGTCCCTTAGTGCTGGCCTGTACTTCAGAGAAGTCCCAGGACTGAACCCTGAGGTGCTCCAGTTGTCACTTGTCTGGAGCTGGATTTGGAGTCGGCTACTTTTACAGTCTGGATTCTGTCAGTAAGCCAGTTGGCACCCCATCGAGTGACGTAGGGATTAATGCCCAGCTTAGTAAGTTTATCTATGATTCCAGAGTGGGGGATGGTGTCGAAGGCCTTGGCAAGGTCCAGATAGGCTGGGTGGACTGCCTTGCCCTCATCCACGGCTCTGTATACTGATTCGAAGAAGTCAATCAGGTTGAGGAGACAAGATCGGCCCTTTACAAAACTAAACTGGGTGGGGTCCAGTGTTTGAAGGTTGCCAATGTCTTTGTTTATAAGTTCCATGATAATGCGTTCCATGGCTTTGCAGATCAGGCTCGTCAGACTGATGGGACGATAGTTCCCAGGATCCAAGGCGGATCCCCCCTTGTGAAGTGGGATAACTGTAGCTATGCGCCACTCACTGGGCATGAAGGCTGAGGTGAGGCTATGATTAAACATGACACTTAGGTGAGGTGCCAGTTAACTTTGTAGTTCATGTAGTACACAGCCCGGAATGTCATCCGGTCCTATGGATGATGTATTTTTAGCTTTGAAGAGTGCGTTTTTTACCCGTGTGGCCATGATTACCGGAAGTTGTAAATCTTTTGGTATTGAGCTGGGCCCTTTAGGGGGTGAGAGGAGGGTGAAGTTAGCACTGAATCGATCTGCAAGGATATTGGCAATAAACTTGGGATCAGTATATTTAATGCCATTCTGTTGTAGCTCAGATCAGATCTGAGCATTACCATTTAGATTCTTGACATAAGTATAGAATGCCTTGTGGATGTCCTTGGAATCTTTGGCAATTTTATTTTCGTAACTAGCTTTGGAGGATTTTGTGAGGGATCTCAGCTTCTTACTGAGGCTGGTAAGGGAGTATTTTGCATCCTGGGATTTTCCTCTTTTCTGCAACAGTTTCTTCCTTCTGTTGTACAGTTTATTTATGGCAGGGAACCACCAGATTGGCTTCTTTTTTTTTGGAGGAGAGCATCTTGGTTCTATTTGGAATGGCATGATTCATGCGTGAGTGGATGTGCTCATACAGTGCCTTGTTGTAGGATTCAGCAGTCAAACTTTCAGTTCCTGTCTGCATGGGTGTCATGAAGTTTGCCACTTCTGACTTGAGTAGCATAACGTTAGCTTTGGAGGCATTTTTTATGGAGGTTTCCTTACAGGGGGGGGGGGGGGATGTGGATATCAAGGGTGATTAGCTTATGGTCAGACGTGACCAACGAGGGGGTGACCCCTGGCATGGAGCATCAATCTCCCATGTTGGTAATGACCAGGTCTAGGATATTTGAGCCCCTGGTGGGACTATGGATTAGTTGATCCAGGACACTGGAATTTATGAATTCCAAGAACCGTTGGGCTAAGGTGTTGGTGCCCGAATAGTTTTCCCAATTAATGGCAGGGTAGTTAAAATCACCCAGTATTAGGGTGTTTGGTTGTATCTTAATATTTTCCAGTATGTTTAGAAAGGTGTAGTGAGAATCTTGGGGCATGGTGGGGGATCTGTAGCAAGCTACAATTTGGATTGCAGTCTTACCTAGTATTAGTTGTACCTGTAGAATTTCAGATGCACTGTGTTGGGCAACTAGCCTGGAGGTGTGAATACCCTTGGTGAATATGGACATTCTTCCACCTTTAGTGTTTCGGTCCTGATTTGGTGGTTGGTGGAGGCTGCCCCAGCATTTGCTAATTTAATTATATGTTGGTTGGAACTGGAATTTCGTAATAAGCTACCACTTTCTGAATGTGTCAGCTATTACAAAAGGTATGTTAATGATTTGTTTTTTTATTTGGACAGGTCATCAGGAATTATTTGAACAATGTTTAGTACAGAATAACAGTAGTATTGATTGGTTGCAATTTAAGATTAGTGCTGTAGGTAAAACTGCCAACTTTTTAAATACATTAATAACTTTGGAAATTCAAGAAAGGGGGTTAACTAGTAATATTTATAGAGAAGACAAATTTACAATTATCTGCTTGCATATCAGTAGTTTTCTTCCACTTTTTATGAAATTAAATATTTTCAGAGGACAAGTCAACAGGCTAAGCCATCTTATTAGTGACAATAAAAAAATTTTAGTTAAGGTTGGTATACTTATTGACTTGTTTCAAAGAAGAGGTTTTCATGAGGCCAAATTAAGAACTATTTCCTATGAGATAGTGGCTAACAGAATGAACAAGTTCCCTACTATTCTTTGTTGCAGGATTTATACCTATGACCAAAAATAGTAATGACAGGGAGAAGACATGTTCATTTCCTATACTGATTAGTATAGATGGACCTAAGATTCTTAGAATTATTCAAGATAAGTGGAAAGTTATTTTGGGGGAACCAGGAAGTGGCTAAGGTAGGTGGTATTGAACCTCAATTTATATATAAAAGCAAAATAACGAAACAAACTAAAAATGTAAACACACTAAAGTATTAAAAAAAAGAAAAGAAAAACCACGCTGGAACCAGGTGCTCTTAAAGTTAGCGCTTTCGTTTACTTCAATCGTGTAAACTTCTTCAGACCAGGTCTGAAGAAGTTTACACGATTGAAGTAAACGAAAGTGCTAACTTTAAGAGTACCTGGTTCCAGCGTGGTTTTTCTTTTCTTTTTTTATATATAAAAGCACTAAGAATTATAACAAATCTTAGAGCACACTTATAAGAAAAATAACCATGAAAGTAGTGGTGTCCTACGTACATACCCCTGTCATAATTATAATTTTTACATATATATATATATATATATATATATATATATATATATATACATATCTCTCTCTCTCTCTCTATATATATATATATATATATATATATATATATATATATATATATATACTCTCTCTCTCTCTCTCTCTATATATATATATATATATATATATATATATATATATTCTTCTACTAGTTATTATTTTAATAATTTAAGTTACACATTTAGAGCCAAAGGTAGACTTGATTGTAGTAGTGAAGGGATAGTTTATTTTGCATGCTGTTGTAATTGTGATAGTTTCTACATTGGCAAAACTACTAGAAAGTTATTATTTAGAATTAGGGAACATGTTTTAGTGATAAAGAAAAAGGATACTAAAAAGACGTTATGTACTCACCATAACGTTCCATGTTTCTAATCCATCTTGCCCTTCATTCTTACTGATGGGATCGGAGCCGATCCTCGGCTCCGACTCGGCTTATTTACAAGCTCAAAGTCTTCTAGTTGGCTTGTAGCTAGGTAGGTATCCCATGGTGCACCAGTACAATCCCCAGATCTTGTTTGCTGATAACTAGGAGAAAAAATAACAAACATACAGAAAGAAGCCATAACAAAAAGGTCTCCAGTGAGTAAAGATAAAAATATTTTTCTGTCTCCAGGTACTTCCAGGATGGGGATAGCAGGGTGGGTTCATAAGAATGAAGGGTGAGATGGACTACAAACATGGAATGTTATGGTGAGTACATAACTTCTTTATGTTCTGTAGTCCTATCTCATCTTCATTCTTACTGATGAGACAGCGTCCCTAGCACCTTATTCTTGGGTGGCTCAAGGAAAAATACTCTTGAGTACCGTGGAACCAAAGGATGCTCTACCCCTGGAGGTTAAATCCAATACGCAAGGAGTAATACATGTGTGAGGGGTAGCCCAAGTTGCTGCTGTACAGATATTATCAAGTGGAACCCTGGCTTGAAAGGCTGCAGAGGTAGACTGAGATCTCATAGAATGAGCCTTAATTTTGAAAGGTAAAGGCCTACCCTCATAATTGTAAATGTAAGCTATACAGCTAGAGATCCAATTTGAGAGGGTCACTTTGGAAACTGGTAAACCTGACCTGGATTTGGAGAAGGAAATAAATAACTGATCTGACTTCCTGAATTCTTTAGTCCGGTGCAAATAAAACCGTAATTGTCCATGAACATCCAACTGATGAAACCTGTATTCTGCTGCATTGGAATGATTTGGGAAAAACACCAGACCTTCTATGGATTGGTTCAAAGTGCTATGGGAACAGACCTTGGGGACAAAGGATGGATTAGTATGAAGAGATACTCTGTCTTTGTGAAAAATCAGATAAGGGGGTTTTACAGACAGTGCTTGTAACTCTGACACCCGTCTGGCAGATGTGATAGCCACCAGAGACAAGGTCTTCCAAGACAGACATTTCAAAGGCGATGAATGAGAAGGCTCAAAGGGCGGAGACGTCAATTTGGACAGCACAAAATTAAAATCCCATGAAGCAACAAGTTCTTGAAATGGGGGTCTTAACAAAGTGGCACCTTTGAGGAAGGTTTTGCAGAGCCTATGTGACATCAGATTAAAATCTTGTATGCCTACATGAAAATTAGAAATCACTGCCAATTGAACCATGAAAGTGGCAGCCTCAGATCCCTGGTGGAAAAGCTCAGACAGGAATTCCAAAACCACCGGAATGGAGGTGGTATAAGGGTCAACATTCTTTTCCTCAGCCCAGACAGAGAATCTCCTCCATTTACTAGAATATAATCTCCTAGTGGAGGGTTTAAGAGAGGATGTTAGGATATGAGTCAAGGAGGGTGAGAAATCGTGAAGCCTGACAAGGAATGGAACTGGAGCAGCCAAGCTGTCAGATTGAGGGTGTGTAGGGTGGGATGAAGCGAGCCTGACATGTGCATCAAGAGATCTGGCACTGGGTCCAGAATCCAAGGATCATCTAGAAGAAGAGGCCCGAGAAAGGGGAACCAAACCTGACAAGGCCAGTAAGGAGCAATGAGGATCAGTTTGCTTCCCAGCTGTTTCGCTTTTTGAATAACCTTGGGTATGAGAGGAAAAGGAGGAAAAGCATAAAGGAGACCCAGGGACCAATCATGAACAAGTGCAACTCTTGGTGACACCCCCGGAGGAGGGATGAGGGAGAAATAGCTGCTGCATTTGGCATTGATCTGGCTGGCAAAGAGATCGCAGCAAGGCTGTCCCCATCTGGGGAAAATCTGCTTCACTATTTCCTGTTTCAGAGACCACTCGTGAGGCATCAAGATTGCCCGGCTAAGCTTGTTGGCTATCATGTTGGTTGTCCCTGGAATGTGCATTGCCACCAGAAAACACTGGGAAGATATCGCTCATATCCAAACTTGAATGGCCTCTCGTCAGAGTGGGTATAATCTGTTTCTGCCTTGTTTGTTGATATACCATACTACCGACATGTTGTCTGATTGCATCGCAATCATCCAGAGAGGCAGAAGGTCATGAAGTGCTTGCAACGCCACGAGCACCACCCTCATCTCTAGAACGTTGAAATGCAGGTGATCCTAATGATCTTGCCATGTGCCTTGGACAGTCCTGCCTAGATAATGCCCCCCCACCCTATCTGTGAGGCATCCGTGGTCACAGTGGCAACTGGTTGGCGAGTGACAAATGAAGTGGTTAACTGGTTGGGTTGAGTCCACCAAATGAGGTCCTTCTTGCAAGAGTCTGTCAGCAGTATGTGATGAGATAATGGTAGATGTTGAAAGGACCAATAGGATGACAGAAGCCACTGAAGAACCCTCATGTGTAGTCTGGCTAACGACACTAGTAGTATGGTGGAAGCCATGGTCCCTAGCATCTTCAGAATAGTCTTGGCCTTGACTTTTCATATGGGGAGAAAACATTGAATTTGAAGAACCAAATTCTGTGCCCTTTCTACCGGAAGACGAGCCAACATGTCTACTGTGTCTATCTCTGTGCCTATAAAAATCACAAATTGAGAGGGCAATAAGGCAGATTTTTCCCAATTGACAGAAATTCCCAACTGGGCACAAAGCTGAATGGTAGCATCCCTGGTCTGAAGAAGTAGATGCTTGGTGGGGGCAGTCAGGAGACAGTCGTCCAGATACGTAAACACCTGGAATCCTCGACATCTCAGGTGAGCTGTCACTACTGCCATACACTCAGTGAACACCCTGAGGGCTGCTGTGAGACCAAAAGACAGAGCACAAAACTGGTAATGACTGGCTCCCAGCCAGAAGTATAGATGACTCCTCGACGCCCTGTCCATTTTTATGTGGTAGTAAGCGTCGTGGAGGTCTATTGAGCACATCCAAGTGTCTTTCCCTAGTAACGGGAGCATAGACTGCAGTGTCACCATCCAGAACTTGTCCTTCTTTACTGATTCGTTCAATCTGCTGAGGTCCGAGATGGGCCTCCAGTCCCCTGTACGTTTTGGCACTAAATTTGGAATTTGGAGTAAATTCCGGATCCTATTTGGTCTGCTGGGATGGTTTGGATGACTCTTTTTGCCAGCAACTTGTTGACCTCCACAGTTGCCTGATCCCTGTGATTGGGTGGAACATCATAAGGTGGCAGAGAAAAGGGTATGACATAACCTCTGGTAATGATTCTTTGTACCCATTTGTCTTGAGTGATACTTAGCCAAGCTTCTGGATACAAAGAAATGTGACCCCCGACCAGCTCCAGAGTAGCACAGACGGGCCCCACATCAGGAGCACTGGTAAGGCCGGCCCCGAAACGAATCGCGGCCTCCCTGGTTTAGTGGTCCGCCCCTGCCTCTAGGGCGACGTTTATCATTTCCTCCTCCTCCTCTGCCTCTGAAGGAGGAGTCACCCTGTGTATCTTGGAAAAACCTCTGGGACTTCTTGAACCACATTTTACCACCTCTCTGACCCTTAGGGTACGGTCTAGAGGGGACAGTAAAATGTACTCCCACTGCAGAGAGTGTTTTTCCTTCTTGCTCGCACCTGGTGAGTGTGTCCTTCACCTTGGGTCCAAACAATGAAGAACCGTCAAAGGAGGCGTTGGTAAAAGTAGACTTGAACGGTTCCGCAAAATTACACAAATGCATCCAGGAATGACATCTTAGGGAAATTACTGATCCCGCTGCTCTACTCGGTCCATCGGCTGCATAGAGATAAGCCTCATGGACGAATTGATAATAGAGTTCAAGGTGGACAACTGGACAGACACCTTGTCAGGGACTCCCTCAGTGCATGTATCTTGTAGAGAATCTCCTAACTCCTTAAGGAGATCTCTCTGAAACCTCGTGAAGTGTGTAAGGTAGTTCAGCGATCTAAGAGTAAATGCCACTGACAAGAAGATACGCTTCTTGTATCTGTCCATTGTTCGAGACTCTTTATTCGGCGTATGAACAGAAGAAGAAGTTTCTGCTAGCTCCTTCTTAGTGGCCACTGCCACCACCATGGCATCTACGGGAACACCTTTAGACAAAAATTATTTTTCCCTGGACGCAGAAAGAAACTTATTTGGTCTCCTGGGGACTGACTCCATGGCATCAGGAGTATCCCACACCTTCCGACTAATGAGCTCCATCAGTTTGTCAAAAGGTTGAGACCCAAAAGCCTTCAGGTACACTGACTCCTCATCAGAAGGGGTGATAGTGGGCCAGCCGCACCTCTGCTTAAGGATTTCCAGGATGTCTACAAAGGAGACATAATCAGAGGACGACTTGGTGGACCCTTCTGACTCCTCAAGGTCAGTGTCTGAGGTAAGAGACTCATCCTGGGAGTCTACATGCTTCCTCTTGCATGTTCTCTTCCATCGGGGTTCCTCAGAAGGATATTCTGGGGAAGTCTCAGAAGAATGGGGGTCACCAGCTGGTGGCTCTTGAGGCTGCAGATCTCTGCTGTCTGGAAAGGGAGTAGGTGCTGAAACACAAGTAGGTGCCCTAGGGGGAGAGTGTCGGTACCCCTGGTAGGAGCTGATGATCAGGACAGCACACTCCTCATCATCTCAAATGCTGACCCCTCTGGCTCTGAAGACTTCTTGACTCCAAGGAGACCGAGGATGCCACCGGCTCCGAGACAGACGTAGGGTCCGAGCTCACTCTCGACGATGCACCAAGAGGAAGGCTCGGAACTGAAGAAGTTCAGTTCCAGGCATCCCTGTCGGGGCCGACTGGGGAGCTTCAGCTCCTAGACACCACGGACAGCACCGAGAGTGTCGGAGTGGAACTCGGTTCCAAAACAAACTCAGTGGGAGCTGGAACCGAGGGTTCCACCAGCAGTACCAAACACTCTGGTTCCGAAAGACCAGCATGGCTCGGAGGAGGAATCACTGAAGGGGGGATGGACTCAAGTGGCCCTGGAACCAACTGGGTCAGAGTCAACAACAATTTCAGTAAGGCAGATGACTTCAGAAGTCTCAGCACTACCCTCTCCACATCTTCTTCCGATAAACTCCTGGAAGATAGAGTAGGAGAATGGGACGTCTGCAATATGGGTGACCTTAATGTAGGGGAGACCGGTAAGGGATCCGTAGACTGGCTCCTTTGAATACTCTCAGTGGTCAGCTCTGAACTACTTGGTGCCGACCCTGTAACCACAGTAGTAGAACTCTTGATCGGCTCTGAACTCAGTGGGGCCGATGAGGCAGTAATTTTGTCAGACTTAGTAATTTTAAGAGATGGCTCTGAGACACCAGCCGGCACCGGGGAGGGCCTCTTAGAGGATTTGGATTTTTCCTTTTTAGATCCTTGAGATTTAGCAGAGGAGGAAGAGCTAGCCAGATCTTCCTCAAAGGAAGGCTTTAAGAGACCTTTTAGTATGAGCTTATTTTTTCTTTCTTGCAACACCCTAGCACTAAAAGAGTGGCAAAATAAGCAAGTTTCCTGTAAGTGGATGGCCCCAAGACAGTAAAAGCAGTTACTGTGGCCATCCGTTATAGACATCTTCTGTGAGCATTTAACACATTTTTTAAAGCCAGATGGCTTATGGTCCTTAACTTCCTTTGACATGTCACAGAAGCTAGAACTCACACACACACAGGAAGAAAGTGGGAGGACTAGGTCCTCTAATTTAAACGGGCCTAGCCCTAAAGGAAACGCTAAAGAGACACCACGAAAACTAGGTCCTCTAACTTAAACGGGCCTAGCCGGGGTAGAGAAGAAAAAGGAAACTAGGTCCTCTAATTAAAACGGACCTAGGGGGTACAGAAATCAGTAGGGAGCCTCACACACACACTAGAACAAGAATATAAGTCTAATTTCTGGAAAGCACAAAGAATGAAGGTCAACAGAACCTCGTTCTGTCTGCAACCCTAACAACAGTAATATCAACAAATGGAAAACTCTGCAACTAAGTTATTGCTTATAATATATAAGAAAGCACATAAGCCTAAACTAAGCACAAAAGGTGCCTACAACTACTAATATCAAAAGTATGAAAACAGGAATATAGAGGTCTATATATATATATATATATATATATATATATATATATATATATATATATATATATGTGTGTGTATATATATATATATATATATATATATATATATATATATATATATATATATATATATATATATAAAAAACAACTAAGTGAAACTGCACACAGGATACCAAAGTACTATAAGGCCAACTGTACTCAAAGAAATTGCACACAAAGGCGCTCTAATAAATGCTAACTACAAACGCTACACTAACTATAGCTATAAAATGCTATCTAACACTATCAAAATATGAAAATAGAAGATTTATCCAATTTTAGAAAAAAATGTTTAAGACTTAGCCACGGCCAAGAAGAAGCACATCTGAACTTGTCGACGCGGCAAATGAGATTTGGGGATTGAACTGGTGCACCATGGGATACCTATCTAGCCACGAGCCAACAAGAAGACTTTGAGCTTGTAAATAGGCTGAGTCGGAGCCATCAGTAAGAATGAAGGTGAGATAGGACTACAGAACATTAATGCTTTGGCTAGGCATAGTTTGTGCTGTAGGGATTTTTGCAAATTTACATTTTAGTGCTAGAGAAAGTGGATCAATTATATTTAATTGATCAGTTTAACAACTATTTAGAATACCTTGAACTCAAGTGGCAGGGTTTATTTTGAGGGTGGATGTTGCCCCTGGTTTAAATTATACTATTTCTGTAAAAGGTTTATTGAAATATAAAGCACTTTTATGACAGTACATGTATATTTGTATGGTTTTTTTAACTGCAACTTTCATACAGTTTTCATTGATTAATTGAATGTGTTTTTTTACTGGTTGGTTCATTCTGATATTACACTTTTTGAGGTTCAAAAATGTAGTGATTTTAATGAACTGTATCTCTGATGATGTTCTAAAATAGTAAAAGAATGTAAGCTCTTAAAGTAACTGTTCTGGTTTATGTATTATTATTATTATTATTATTATTATTATTATTATTATTATTATTATTTTATTTATTTATTTATTTTTGCTACATTGGTGTTTGCTGTTCCTCCAAGGCACCTTGAGGGTTTAATCTCAATTGTTTATTCATCCCTTGAATTTTCTGAGTGTTTATTTGCTGATGGTTAATAAATGAAATTATGTTTAATTGTAAATGGATTTTAGCAGCAATATTAAGCAAAAGAAAAAAGAATGGGGGCCTAATAAGGATGAAAATTTAGTATGATTGTAAGGAAAATTATGAATATATGTGAATATTTTTGTATATCTATACATTTGTACATTTGTAATTATTTGTAAGTATGTTGTAAGTAAGAGTTCTTTTTTGTATATAAATAAAGGACCCCTACTCTTTTCAATAGGTGGTGTGGGATCTTTTACATCCACCTGTGCTACCATCAATTCATGCAGATGAGACCTCGGTTTAACATCTCATCCTAAGGAAAACACACTCAGGAGGGCAGCACCCCCCCTTAAACCTGCACTGCAGTATCAGCAATCCAATCAACTAAAGTGGGAATAGGACCCACAGCTTTCTGGTCTTCCAGCACTAAAGATGAGTGTGCTAGTTGTTGTGCCACTAACACTGCAAACTGTAAGAGGGTCTGTTGTGTGTTTCATAGTAAAGTATTCCAGTACATAGGTTCATAGGTGTGTACTAGGCTAACGGCCCCAGAGCTTTTAGAAGCCAAGCTCATAGGATTATCCTGGCATTGTGCCACCCGACCTTAGTTTCCAATGCCTCTGTCGAGCAGAGCCACTGGAGTGATCCCTAGGGTGAATTTTCTATTTTCCATCCACTCATCAAGATTTCTCTTGAAGAGGGCCAGTGAGGTGCTCTGTTTGACATGTATGGGAAGTCTATTCCATAGCATGGGCAGTCTCTGGGTTATGAACCTGTCCCTCCAGCACTTTCTGTTGATTGTGGTAATGAAGTTGAGGTCTCTGGAGTGTGTGGTGCGGAGGGATTGGGATTTCTTTAGATGTAGCATTTCTAACAGAGCTGTGTCAGACATGGCTTTGTAAGTCAAGCAGAGATCGCCTCTACGTAGGTGATACGAGACAGAGAATAGGAGTTTTTTTGAGTCTGTCCATATAGGACAAGTGTTTAAGGCCTAGGATCCTCTTTATGAGGTACTTTTGCGGCCTCTCCAGTTCCTGCAGGTGTCTAGTGAGGTACATGCCAAATGAGGCATTGTACTCGATGATTGGCCTAATGAGGGAAGAGTAGAGGGAGACAATGACCTCTTTCTTCCTGGATGCAAAACCCTTAGTAATGAGAAGTGCCACATAGAAGGACTTTCTGACCACAGTGGCAGTGTGGTGGTCAAAAGAGAGGTTGCTGTCAACCTGTGTTCCCAGATCTCTTATAATAGCTTCTGTGTTCAGTGGACTACTATCGATGTGGTAGTTCATGGGAACGGGGTTTTTCCCAACGAGGATAACGACACATTTTTTGGCACTGAGCTTAAGGCTATGGTTCTGGCACCAGTCGTTGGTCTCAGTGAGGCCTTTCTGTAGGATGTAAAACAGAAAACAGAACGAAAGACCAAACAGCACAAACCCAAGGCAAACAGGACTGTAGATTCAGTTCAAATTTAATAAATCCAATAAACCTTGATAAACCAGTAGCAAATACACGATAAAAACAGTGGCAATACACACAAGAAATGTAGTTAAGCATGCTTTCACCTAGTAAAATACCAGGCTTCTTCAGAACAAAAAATCAAGTCCATTACATCCCTTAAATAGCTGATTAAAACCAATTAACATCAATAAATCATTTAAAGTGAAAAATAATTAAAATGAAAAATAATAATAATTCATTAACTCTATGTAACCCACTGATTTAAGTTAGAAAAAAAGAGATTTTATCCTCTCATAAAACAATAAAATCTTATTCATAAAATACACAGTTACCATGTAAAAATGTTATATATACAAGGTATAAAAAAATAAATAAATATGCAGAAGAAATGTATGCAACTGTTAATAGTTCTTGCCCTCTATAATCCACCTAAAATACATGCAAGTAAACCAGAACAAGCAAAAATTAGATTCATGGCAGTAAAAACTTAAGGTAACAAACCCAATACATCAATTATAGTTTAGCTGCCCTGAGTTTTAATACACTATTAATACTAGTACAATTGTTGAGTCCAGGAGTTCTGCCTGCATCCAACTTGAGCTGCCAGAACAGTTCCCTGTATTCCAATCTGGACTCCCAACACTCACCTCGGGGGTCAACTAAAACTTGTTCCAACACAAAGAACTTAATTTTCATCCTTTTACAGGACAAGGAATGCCTAAAAAAAGCATTAGATTCCTTTCCCTTGGAAACCTTATACATACGCTCCTACACCCTTCTCCTTAGTGTTCTCTCAGTTTTACCAATGTAAAAACTATGGCAGATTTCACAGATGCCAATATATACTACCCCTTTCATTCCACAATTGTAATACCTAGAAGCCTTGATTCTAAAACCCCTGGATGGAATGAATATCTCGCTCTTGTCAAGAATAAAACAACATTGTTGACAAGCCCCACACTTGTGGGTACCACATCTAACTCCATCACCTATCCATGCTATAAAGTCCTTCTTTTCAAAAAGCTTCTTTAAATTAGTATCCCTCCTCCTAACAAAGGTGGGGTGGCTCAGGAGATATAAGCTGGTATCCTCATTGACCATTAAAATAGGCCAATATTTCCTTATAGTGTCCTCCACCTGTGTTGATGTACTTGAAAAAGTGTGAACAAAGGCCCCCATGTGTTTATGCTCCACATCATCTACTTTCTCGAAACTATTAATTCCAGTACCTAACAAAGGAAAAAATGTTGGTCCCTATTCTCAATTTCCTCATTGGCTAAACGATCAATCAATTGTTTAGGGTATCCACTTTCAAGAAATAGTGTAGTCAAAGTCATAATCTCCTCTACGAATTCTGAATTCACACTGGTCATTCTAGAAGCCATAACCATTTGGCCCTTCACTATACCTTTCTTTTGATAATAAGGGTGTCCGTTCTCAAAATGCAAATAAGAATTTGAGAATGAGGACTTCCTGTACAATTTGGACTGAAAACAGTTGTTAATAATGTCTTTATACAGTGTAATGTCCAAATAATTAATACTAGAATTACTAACAGTGTGTGTGAAAGCTAAAAATTCCATTGAGTGATTAAGATATGTCATAAACTCATCAAGTTTGTCCATGGGGCCGTCCCATAATAGACAGATGTTGTCCAAATATCAGGTATAAAATGTAATGTACCTCTGTCAATCAGTGTTAAGGACAAACCTCTGCTCCCAATAATATAACACACAATTTGCATACAAGGGGGCACAAGCTGCCCCCATAGCAACACCTTTTCCTTGCTGGTAAAACTCCCCATTGAAATGTATAAAATTATTCCTAAGAATGGTGTCCATTAAATCCAGAATCAAGTTAATAGTATTACCACCTAGAACAAATTCTGTCAATAAAATTTTCCCAAACCACTCCAGTCCCACATCGTGTGGGATGCTGGGAAATAATTCAACCACATCTATAGTGACTAAAAAAAATCTCTGAACCAAATTTGTCCCTAGTTATCTGTCTCAAGAAATCCCATGAACCTTTAGTAATGTGTGACACTGAGTTGATAAACTTCTTTAATTTCAAATCAACATAGGTAGTCAAAGGTTCAGTGTTACTCCCAGCTCTTGCTACAATGGGTCTAAATTTCATGTTATCAATCCCTTTATGGGTTTTACGTATCCCAAATATATAGGGTATCCTAGGCTTCTCAACATGCAGATAGTTATATAATTTCTCATTAATACTACCCTGCAATAGGTGGTCCAATAAGAAATAATTAATTTTAGAATGAGCAATGTTAATCTCATTGCAGGAAACAGCAGTATAATGCTCTGGATCCTGTAGAATATTGTACATGAATGTATCATAATCAACTGCATACATCAAAACAACCCCACCCCCTTGTCTGGCTTCATCACTCTTCATTTTTCATCCCTCAGTTGTTTAAGTAGGGTCATCTCTCCGTCCGAGTGATTCGTGACTGACCTTCTTTTAACATCCAGTTGCCTGAAATCCCTCTCTACCAGTTCCTCAAAAATTTTCAATGACTGGTTGATAGGAGGGTTAAACAGACTTTTCCTACTCAACTCAGGTCTGTCCAGATCTTGACCCTTGAAAAAATGTTTTTAAGTTACGTTGTCTAATAAACATTTTAAGGTCAATCAATGTATTCACCAAAAATCCAGGATGGGAGGGTACAAAGTGAAACCCTCTAGTAAATAATTTTAAAGTGTACATCATTAATAGTCATATCAGTAAAATTGAAAATAGTGAAATTAACCTTTTTACATACTCTTTCATCGTAAAAAATGTTCGTATCTAACCTGTTTCCACTGTGAACATTCTCCACATGGGATAGAGGCAGTAACACTAGGTCTGATGGTAATTCCGGCTCTTCCCCATGTATCTGCCCCCCCCTCCCCCTCCTGGAATATTGGGGGTTCTGATAAGAGTGGTTCCTCTGCTTTTCTACCAACCTCTCACTTCTCCTCACAGACGGTTGCCCTAAAGGATATCCTGAATGTTCACTGCTGTTAGCATTGTCCCGGTCTTCATCAACCCCTCCTGTGAATACATTGTCAGAATTAAAAGAAGAAGGGAAGGTTTTAAAAAGTGGATAAGCTCTCCCCTCCCTATATTCTAGTAAATCTCTCTCTAATTTCCTGATTTTCCTATTAATTATTGTATCACAAAAATTATCCACATCCCTAAAAAGACCATCATATTTCACTTTGTCAAAATCAGAAACACTGTCACAAGTAATTTTGTCATGTAGAGAATTAATTTCATTCAACAAAACCTCTCTTTGACTCTCATAGTCACATACCATTAATTTAAGTAATTCAATACCAGTCTTGTTGAACAAGTCAGTTAACTGTTGATAAAGCCATCTATTTTTTTTCACATTGTTAGGATATTTAAATACCCTGAGTCCCTTAAGAACTTGCTTAACAGAAATATATTCATTTAAATAATCAATTTCAAGACAAGCTCCACGTGGGTTTACAGAGTGGTCCTAGCAGCAGGGAACTCAGAAAAGCGACTACCTTCTGGATTTAAGTATCTTTGCTTTTTTTTCACTTGAAATAGCTTCTGTAGCTTACCTTGAACTAGCCTGAACTGTTTTTTAACTGATTGCTGCATTATTTTAAAATCTGCACTTAAAGTTACATTTTAGTCAAATTTGATCGAAAGTTTGCTTGTTTGTTTGTTTAATTTAACTGTGGAGGCTGCCCACTAAAGTGTGCTAGCCTGTGTAACTAATTTATCACTGTTTCTGCATTTTCTGTGTGTTTCTACCAAAAAAACAAAAAAATAATCCTTGTTTTCCCGCCCTCCTCGACTAGTTTAGACCAGTTTACAGGCATTGCTGTATTCTGGTCTGTGGTGTAGTTCCTGTGTTGTCCATTACCTTACTTGGATAGAAGGAAGTTTCTTTGCTCACCAGTGGGAGTGGGGAGCCTTGAGCAGCCTACCTGTCCTTGGGGGAAGTGACCTCAGCACAAGAAGCTGTAGTAATTGGTTGTTTGGGACCATTTCCAGCTCTTTTGTAGTTCACTGTTTAAAATCTGCCTCTGGGCGTTTTTTTCTGGCTATACTGCTCAGACAAGCTCCACGTGGGTTTACAGAGTGGTCCTAGCAGCAGGGAACTCAGAAAAGCGATTGCCTTCTGGATTTAAGTATCTTTGCTTTTTTTCACTTGAAATAGCTTCTGTAGCTTACCTTGAACTAGCCTGAACTGTTTTTTAACTGATTGCTGCATTATTTTAAAATCTGCACTTAAAATTACATTTTAGTCGAATTTGATCGAACGTTTGCTTGTTTGTTTGTTTAATTTAACTGTGGAGGCTGCCCACTAAAGTGTGCTAGCCTGTGTAACTAATTTATCACTGTTTCTGCATTTTCTGTGTGTTTCTACCAAAAAAAACAAAAAAAAATAATCCTTGTTTTCCCACCTTCCTCGACTAGTTTAGACCAGTTTACAGGCATTGCTGTATTCTGGGCTGTGGTGTAGTTCCTGTGTTGTCCATTACCTTACTTGGATAGAAGGAAGTTTCTTTGCTCACCAGTGGGAGTGGGGAGCCTTGAGCAGCCTACCTGTCCTTGGGGGAAGTGACCTCAGCACAAGAAGCTGCAGTAATTGGTTGTTTGGGACCATTTCCAGCTCTTTTGTAGTTCACTGTTTAAAATCCGTGTTTGCACGGCTTTGCGCGGTTGTGCGCATAGCGCAGCACCGGTTAAACTTTTTCTGGGTCCGCCAAGTCTGTTCTTCAAATTTTCCCTTAAGGAAGCTCTACTCTTAGTATAACCAGACTACTCACTGTATTATAAGCCTAGCACTTGTTCTCAATACTTCTCTACTAAGTAAGCACTCTCGTACTAAGTAGAGCACTACATCTACTTACCACCCCTGTGAATACCCACTTATCTTAAAGGTATACCACTCCCTTATACTGTTCTAGCATGTCGAGTGGTAGATTACTGGTGTCGTCTCCAGTTCAGCTGGTCAATCTGGGCATCTTGAGACAATGCTACAATTGTCTCATGTACACAGACAACCCTCTCCTCCTCCCAACAAACACAAATACATGTGAGAGATGCAACTATATAGCCAAACTGGAGGCTGAACTCTCTCAACTCAGGGCTGGCATGACCAGACAGGAGGAGATGGCAACCACACACACAACAATCCCAGTCCCACATAGACCTACCACAACTGCAAACCAAACACATAAAAACACAAAGACATACTCGGAGGCTCTAATAAAAACTTACCGAAACAACAGAGGCTCCCAAAGCAGACATCCAAAATCCACCACCTCAAAACAAAACACATGCAACACATACTTCAATAAATCAGTGTGTCGACCAATCACAGCCCTTAAGGCCAAACACCTTGCCTGATACACTAGTAATAGGTGACTCCATAGTCAGACACACTGATGTCCCACTGACCAGGCTGAACAAGGAGAAGGTGACTGTGAGCTGTCTATCGGGAGCTAGGATCCGCCACATAACACACGCACTCAGGTCACTCCAAAGCAAGTACAAATATGACTCCGTCATTGTCCATGCTGGTGTGAATGACCTGAAACGTACCTCCCTGGACTACATGAAAAGAGACATAGAGGAACTCTCTGATTATGTAGCCCAGGCTGGTATGACCCTGACCCTGAGCAGCATCTTGCCCTCACCAAGAATGACACCACAATACAAAGACAAGATGATCAGCTTTAACAATTGGCTCAAGTACTGGTGTCATTCTAAGGGGATCCAATGTCTGTCTGCCTGGGATGATATGTTGGACAAGCCACGCTGCTTCGCAAGGGATGGCTTACACCTGTCACCACTGGGCTTCCGGATATTGGCTAAGGCTCTTGCCACCCCCATAGTGCCTTTTTTAGGCAAGGCTCAAAAGACAAACCCACCTCCTTAGAAAACAAAAATGGAAAAAAACTAAGGGTAATACTGCTCAACGCCAGAAGTCTAAATCTCAAGATGCAGGCACTTGATGCACTCCTCAGCATGGAGAACATCGACGTCTGTGCAGTAAATGAAACCTGGTTCAAGGCTCCTGAGAACACCCCAGCACTACCAGGCTATACCTCGTATCATGCTTTTCGGCCCCAAAACCCGGGCCGAACCACAAAGGGAGGGGGAGTGTCCATATTCATAAAGGACACCCACACCTCCAGGTTAGTAGCAACACATGAAGCATCAGAGACCATACAGGTGCAACTAACCATAGGCAAAACTGCTATACAACTGGTAGCATGTTACAGACCACCCTCCCCACTCAGCCTTCCGGAAGACATTGGAGGATATGAATGTATCACAAAATACCATCATACTGGGAAACTTCAACTACCCAAACATAGATTGGGTACATTATTCTAGCCCTAATACCCTAGCCCAAAGGTTCCTGGAATTCATAAATTCAAATGCACTGGAACAACTTGTCACCTCTCCCACTAGGGGGGATAATATACTAGACCTGATCATCACAAACATGGGGACAAAATGCTCCACACCGTAAGTATACCCCTCACTAGTGAGATCTGACCACAAACTAATCACCCTGGATATACATATCCCACCTCCACCCCCAGCACAAAAGACCACAGTGAAAAACTTCTCAAAAGCAGACTTCACTCTTCTTAAGACTGAGATGATATCCTTTAAGCCCACTGTGCCAGTGGATACCACATCCCACAATGCCGAATCCTTCACAAATGCTTTCTATGGACATCTCCAAGAATGCATGGATCATGCAATCCCAAACAAATCCAAGTCTCTCTCCACCAAATGTAAGCGTCCTGTCTGGTGGACCTCAGCCATAAACAAATTGTATAACAAAAGAAGGAAGCTACTGCACATCAGAGCGAAATCCCATGAAGGGAAGACATCTCTGATCAACATTAGCAGAAAACTACGTTCTCTCATAAAAACATCCAAGGCAAACTTTGAGAGAAAAATCGCCAAGGACACTAAAGATAACCACAAAGCCTTCTTCAGCTATGTTAGAAACCTGGGCGGAAACCCTCAGATATGCTCAGAGTTGGTTCACAACAACAGAAAATACACTAAACCCACAGATATTGCTAACATTCTGGCTGACAGGTTCAGTGCAAATTTCTCGCCTCCTTCACCCCCAAAAGAAGAAATACTTATCCCAGCTGAATGTAATCTCCCTGTCATCTCAGATGTCCAAGTGAGAACCGCCCTAAACAAAGCAAAAAACACAGCATCAATGGGACCGGACAGTATCCCGGGGTGCGTGTTACGTGAACTCTAAGAGGAGCTAAACCCACACATAAAAATGCTATTTAACCTTAGCCTTACTTTGGGATATGTACCTGAACACTGGCGTACAGCAACAGTGGTCCCACTCCACAAGGGGGGTGCCTCTACAGACCCTGGAAACTACCGCCCCATAAGCTTGACTAGCCTGGTCTGCAAAGCTATGGAAAGAATCATTATGTAACTCATAAACGGAGACATAGGGGACCTACAGACGCTTGACCCCACCCAGTTCGGCTTTGTAAAGGGCAGATCCTGCCTTTTAAACCTGGTTGAGTTTTTCGAAACAGTCACTAGAGCCGTTGATGAGGGCAAAGCAGTCCATACAGCATACCTGGACTTGGCTACGGCCTTCGACACAATACCCCACTCAGGCATCATAGATAAGCTAAACAGCTTAAAAGTAAACCCTTATGTCACTAGATGGGTTGCAAACTGGCTAAAGGACAGAACCCATAAAGTTAAAATCGCTGGAGCAATGTCAGACTCAAAGCCAGTCACAAGTGGTGTCCCACAGGGATCTGTCCTGGGACCCCTCTTGTTCGGCATTTATTTCTCAGATGTTAAAGCAAACATGGGAGGGCTGTGGCTGACAAAGTTCACAGATGACTGCAAACTAGGCGCCATAGTCGATACACCAGCAGATACACACATCCTACAAAAAGGCCTCACTGAAATGGACAACTGGTGCGATAGTCACGGCCTTAAACTAAATGCCAAAAATGTATAGTCATCCCTTTGGAAAAACAAAGTACCCACAAATTATCACATAGACAGCAACCCACTGAGTACGGAAAAAGTAATCAGAGACCTAGGGACCCAAGTAGACAGCGACCTCTCATTTGACACCCACGTTGCCAAAGTGGTTAGAAAAACATTCTACCTTGCACACCTCATCATGAAGGGTTTCACATCCAGATCCAAGGATGTCATTGTACCCCTATATTCCTCCCTCATCAGACCCATGATTGAGTACAATGCCCCATTTGGTATGTACCTCACCCGGCACTTGCAACAGCTGGAGAGACCACAAAAGTACCTCACCAAAAGGATCAAGGGTCTCCAACATATGTCTTATTCTGCCAGACTAAAGAAACTTCACCTCTATTCAGTAGCATACCGCCTGCTCAGTGGTGATCTCTGCCTGACGTACAAGGCCATGTCCAATCAGGATCTGATGGACATGCTCCACCTCAAAAAATCCAAATCCATCAGGACCACGAGAGCTAAAGACTTAAACCTCGGCACAAGTATGAATAGGACATGCTGGAGGGATAGATTCATAACCCAGAGGCTTCCCATGCTTTGGAACAGGATCCCAGTTCGTATTAGGCAGAGCCCCTCACTGACTCTCTTCAAGAGAAATCTTGATGAGTGGATGGGAGATCGTAAGTTTACCCCAAGGGTCACATCTGTATCACTGCTAGACAGGGGCACAGTAAACTAATTCTATTATATAAGGGGACCTTCACTGTGTCACTACTAGACAGAGGCACAGTATTCTAGATTTATTCTGTACATTTTTGTACCATTTCATGGGGTGGCAAAAGCCACATCACTATGGCTAGGCTTACAAATGCCCCAGGGCAGATAGCCTAGTACTATACTATGAAACTATGAAACTATGAAAAGCACACAGTTTCTCCTTAAACAGTTTAAAAGTTTCATCAAAAGTCTCGGTACTGTTGTTGAAAATACCTTCACTGAAATTGAATCTCCGAACTGTCCATGATTCAAAATTAAAGCTGTTGTCAGCACCTTTATTCTCGTTGCAGCCTTGACTGCTCTGATTAATGTTTAAATCACTTTTCTGTTGAATTTGGTGTTCCCTGGATTGTACGAACACCACCCATCTGTCTCTATCTCCAGAAGCAGCGTGATTCAACGTTGCACGTGAATTACGTGCATTCTGCTGCTCAACCAGCTGCTTTTGGTTGCCCGGCAACTCTGTTGTCAATTCAGACGGGGAAACAATTGTATTCTCCACCAAATGTGATAGAAGAACCAGTACTTTATTAAATTTGCCCCTCATTACTGGCGAGTTGTCATCTCCCCTAGAGACATCCTTTAGAATCAATGGGGTGTCCAGTATCACGTTAGAATCCACTCCTTCAGCCATGAATAAACGGACCAGGAAGCAAAACAGAAACTAGAATGAATGACCAAACAGCACAAATCCAAGGCAAACAGGACTGTAGATTCAGTTCAAATTTAATAAATCCAATAAATCTCGATAAACCAGTAGCAAATACACGATAAAAACAGTGGCAATACACACAAGAAATGTAGTTGAGCGAGACATTCATTCCATCTAGGGGTATTATAATCAAGGCGTCTAGGTATTACAATTGTGGAACTAAAGGGGTAGTATATATTGGGATCTGTGAAATCTGCCATAGTTTTTACATTGGTAAAACTGAGAGACCACTAAGGAGAAGGGTGTATCAGCATATGTACGAGGTATCCAAGGGAAAGGAATCTAATGCTTTTTTTAGGCATTTCTTGTCCTGTAAGGGGATGGAAATTAAGTTCTTTGTGTTGGAACAAGTTTTAGTTGACCCCTGAGGTGGGTGTTGGGAGTCCAGATTGGAATACAGGGAACTGTTCCGGCAGCTCCAGTTGGATGTGGGCAGAACTCTTGGACTCAACGATTATATTAGTATTAATAGTGTATTAAAACTTAGGGCAGCTAAACTATAATTGATGTACTGGGCTTGTTGCATTAAGTTTTTGCTGTCATGAATCTAATTTTTGCTTGTTCTGGTTTACTTGCATGTATTTTAGGTGGATTATAGAGGGCAAAAACTATTAACAGTTGCATACCTTTCTTCTGCATATTTATTTATGTTTTTATATCTTGTATTTATAACATTTTTACATGGTAACTGTATGTATTTTATGAATAAGATTTTATTGTTTTATGAGAGGGTAAAATCTCTTTTTTTCTTACTTAAATCAGTGGGTTACATAGGGTTAATGAATTATTATTATTTTTCATTTTAAATTATTTTTCACTTTAAATGATTTGTTGATGTTAACTGGTTTTAATCAACTATTTAAGGGATGTAATGGACTTGATTTTTTGTTCTGAAGAAGCCTGGTATTTCACTAGGTGAAAGCCTGCTCAACTACATTTCTTGTGTGTATTGCCACTGTTTTTATTGTGTATTTGCTACTGGTTTATTGAGGTTTATTGGATTTATTAAATTTGAACTGAATCTACAGTCCTGTTTGCCTTGGATTTGTGCTGTTTGGCCTTTCTGTAGGTTATCAACATCACTTGGGGAGTTAATAATGACTCCCAACTTGCAATTGTCTGCAAACTTTGTCAGCCAGAGTCCCTTTGTGTTGGACTGGACTTCTGAGAAGTAGATACCAAACAGGAGAGGACCCAGGACCGATCTTTGTGGGACTCCACTCATGACTGGTCGGCAGTCTGACTTGGAGTCAGCTACTTTCACACTGTGGGTTCTATCTGTGAGCCACTTTGCAACCCACCTAGTGATACAGGGGTTGATGCCTAGCTTAGTGAGTTCTTCTATGATTCCTGAGTGGGGAATGGTATCAAAGGCCTTGGCCAGATCAAGGTAGGCTGTATGAACCACCTTGCCTTCATCCCCAGCTCTGGTGACTGACTCAAAGAAGTCGACCAAGTTGAGGAGCCATAATCTACCCTTCACAAAACCAAACTGTGTGGGATCCAGAGTCTGGAGATTCCCTATATCCTTGTTTATTAGGTCCATGATGATGAATTCCATAGCTATGAATATCTGACTTGTCAGTCTAATGGGGCGACAGTTCTCAGGGTCTGTAGTTGTTCCTCCTTTGTGGAGAGGGATGATTACAGCAGTGCGCCATTTGGTAGGGACAAAGCCTGAGGTGAGGCTGTGATTGAACAAGGCATACAGGTGAGGTGCCAGTTCACTCTGTAGTTCATGTAGAACATAGCCAGGGATATTGTCAGGTCCCATAGAAGCTGTATTCGTGGCCTTGGACAGTGCTGTTTTAACTTGTGTAGCAGTAATACTGGCTGCCTGACAATCTAATGGCATTGTGATTGGTCCTTTGGGGAGGGAGAGAGGGGTAAAATTGGCATTGAATCTGTCGCCCAGTATATTGGCAATATCTGTTGGCTCAGTATAGGAGGTACCATTGTGCAGTAATTCACAGCAAATCTGGATATTGCAGTGGAAGTGCTTTACATAACTATAGAAGGCCTTGTAGTTGTCTTTACTATCTGCTGC
The DNA here is from genome assembly GCF_019279795.1 of Protopterus annectens. Classification (NCBI taxonomy): domain Eukaryota; kingdom Metazoa; phylum Chordata; order Ceratodontiformes; family Protopteridae; genus Protopterus; species Protopterus annectens. The sequence goes on from NC_056735.1 coordinate 400,218,009, forward strand.
AATTCTGTTTTCATAGCTAGCTTTAGAGGATTTGATGAGGGATCTCAACTTTTTGTTGAGGTTGATAAGATAGTTTTTCCAGTCTTGGGACTTCACCTTATTCCACATCAGTTTCCTCCTTCTGTTGTACAGTTTGTTTATGGCAGTGGACCAATAGTTTGGCTTATCTTTTTTTTTTTGGAGGAAAGCATCTTGGTTCTATTGTGTATGGTGAGATCCATGCATTTGTGTATGTGTTCGTACAGTGCACTGGTGTATGATTCGCCGGTCATGCAACTATTCTCCATTTGTACGGGTGCAGTAAAGTTAGCCACCTCTGTTCTTAGGAGCCCAAAGTTAGCTTTGGAGAAGTTTTTGTCTAGTATTGCAAGACAGAGAAATGTACTTATATAAATATCTACGTACGGACAGACTTGGAATACTGAAACAGGTAACTGCAAAAACAGGAATGCAGGCAAGAGGGCTTGAGGCACGCACACAGTAGTAGTTTCAAAAGTTTATTCTTCAGACTTTGCTTCAAACAAACAATAAAAACAATAAAAAACAGTAACCATAAAGTGCTTTTCGTCTCACCCCTTAGTGAGACTTCATCAGACAGTTGCAACAAGAATGTTTCAAACAGTAAATACCTATTTACTGTGTGCGTGCCTCAAGCCCTCTTGCCTGCATTCCTGTTTTTGTAAATATCTACATACTTCAGCTCTAACAATTACATAACAGTGATAGCAGTATAAAAGTAGTTCTTTCATGAATATATTTGCTGGTAGTCTACTAATATGTGCCTGATCTCACTGTGTACACAATGAAAACAATAGATTAAGACTTGGAACTGGTGTTGTGTTACCTATGTTATTATAGCAATAACCCACGCCTGGATGTGGGTAATGCTAAATTTACCCACGGTTGGCGTGGTTTGGTCCCGAGGGCGAAGCCCGAGGGACCAAACAAAGCCAACCGTAAATTAGCATTACCCACACCCAGAAGTTGGTTATTGCTATTATATGACATTATTTAAGAAAAGAAACTATTACTTTTCTTAAATAATGGCATAGTATAATGCCTGTTTACTGCCCTTCCGCAGATGTCTGGCATCGCGGCAGTTCTGATGTACTGCGCGCCTGCGCAGTACATCAGAGTTGAACAAAAGCGGAGAAAGCAAGATCTCCGTTGCTTTTTATGTCTCGCTATGTTAAATGAGTTTAACATAGCGAGACAGTTAAAATAAACGGACATCTCCGTTGCTTATTTAAAACTGTCTCGCTATGTTAAACTCATTTAACATAGCGAGACTAAAAAGCAACGGAGATCTTGCTTTCTCCGTTTTAACTGCTCGCTATGTTAAATGGGTTTAACATGGCGAGACAGCTTTAAAATAAGCAACGGAGATCTCCGTTGCTTATTTTAAAGCTGTCTCGCTATGTTAAACCCATTTAACATAGCGCAATTAAAAATGAGTTATACTAATGGAAAAAAGTCCGGGCGACCGGACCTTTTTCCATTAGTATAACTCGATTTACAACGGGCACGCTGGCCAATCAGCGTGCACGTTTTGGGGGGATCATGGTATAATTCAAAATATGTACTTCTTTTTCAATGCAGATGCATCTCCAACAGACAGAAGTAAGTGGGTGGGCTGTGATAAGGCCACACACTTCATTAACATTTAGCTGTTACCATCTGATGAACAAAAAAAACAGTAATAACATATTTCACTGGCAGTCAAAAAAATATGTTGGTTGTCTGCCAGATTGGATGTTTTCATGAAATACCTTATCTTCTGAATACCACTGAGAAATGGTTACCAATTTAGCTAGGTGCAGCTATGCACAAGAGTTCACTATCCATAAACCAGGAGCATTGTTTACTCGAATTAAATACCTCCACAATATAATATAATTTAAGATCGTACTCTAGCAATGCTGTATTAATCAGAACATTAACTAACAACAGCCTTTAAAAGCATAGTACAATAAACATTAAACTCATTAAACAATCTAAATTAGGTAACATTCTTCAGATTACCTTAAATAAATAAATAGTACAATGTTATATCAATGTCATATCGTAAGGAAACAGTGGCAGCTACTTATAAAAGTTGAAGTGCCATGGTCCCTGTTTAATGCACTTACACTATGGGTCTGTTTGTGTGTTTTTTGTTACTCTAGGGTGATTTATTTTAATGAATCATACTACCGAAGGACTATGTATGATGCACACTATCCAAAACCGTATACAGGAATTATTCCAGGTTTGTGAATAAGTTGGTCCACCTGTTACTCACGTCCACCATTTCTTTAATGGATTCCTTGGTAGAACTCATGGATCTTATGTTCTTCATGTATTTACTTTCTCTCAGAATATAGTCATATATTCTAGTAATTTGGACTACTTTGCATACATACTAACACTCCCATTCTTTTTCTAATAGTTTTTAATTTATATTTTTGATTACTTTACTCTTCAGGTCTTCTTAATTTTTTTCTTGATCTTCTTATTTTTGGACTTCTTTTTGGCTAGGGTATACTTTATAATGGATTCAGTTATTTGTTTATTCATTTTTTGCTTTAATTCTTTGTTGTCAGAAGACTGTAAGAAAAATTTCATTACATACAATGAAGCCATTTAAGGTTATTTTTTTAAACAAATGTCTCATCAGTTAAGACTTAGGGTCAGGCATGATAACACAATATAATATTGAAGTTTTGAAAAGTATGTTTTGCTTTATGATTGAAGAATCCAAGTGAGCTTCCAAGTTATGGCATGTGATATCCATCCATTTTAACACAGAAAGAAATTAAGCAAATCTTACCCAGATTGGACAGGAAATAAAATAATGTAAAGTGGAACTGCATATGGAATTTTTTCTAGATCCTGATTTTTTTATATAACCATATATCCTATTCAAATTATTTATGATAGATAGAAGATTGTAGATCCCACTTGCATGGACTGTGCATGTGTTAACTATCTATTATCTATTTATCTGTTTGTTTATATTCATCTAGATACAGACACACACAGACACAGACACACACACACACACACACACACACACACACACACACACACACACACACACACACACACACACACACACACACACACACACACACACGTATGTCTATATGGAATATGTGGGGTCTACTGTGTGATAGCTGAAATCATTTTAAGAATGTATTATGTATTCAATATGTAAGGGGTGACTCTGGGACAAATGAAATTACCATAATTTAGGGATTACATTTCATGATAAGTGATGAAGCTCCTAGTCACGGACATTGTTTCCTTAATCCTATAGTACAAATGTTTCATTTATCTCATAGGCAGACCTCTATATACTGCCATTATCTACTTTTTCTTGCTTTAGATTGTTCTATTTCCTATTCATATCAGCATGGGACACAATAATCATCTAATTTGCTGAATAAGGATTTACACAGATTATGTACCTTTTAATTAATGATTTATCTCTTAGGTTGTATTTTACTCTAGAGCAGAGGTAAATATTAACCTTTTTAAGTAGTGTAGCCAAACTTACAATGTTATTTTAGTACTGCATTTGACAGAAATGTTCAACTTTATTAGTTTTATACATTAATTGTTTTTAATTAGTTTACTTTTATTTACCTTGAATTATAATACTTAAGTCTATTTCATTATAATGTTGCTTTTCTACTGACTAGTTGTAATGGTAATTTTCATTTTCAGTTTTAATTTTGACAAATCTCATTTTTAGGAGTTTGAGTTATATGGGTGCAGTTTTGTGAGGCTTGACTTTTTTGTGGATATAGTGTGTATTTCTTCTTAATGTGAATAGGGACAGGCTACAGTGCCTGGATATGTTGTTAAAATGTTAATAAATAAATTACAATGAGCAAAGAGTGGTCATAAAATCTTGAAGATTTAAAAAGAGTGGTTGTAAAATGACTGCATTTTATACCTGATAAATAGTTTTATCACACCCCTTTATTGTTCTGTGACACATAGTTAGGAAAATGCATGTCTTGCACAAACACACGTTGAAAAAAAAAATATATATATATAGCTATATACTGAAGCATATCCTTTCATCAAAAGTAAATAATATCGATCCACAAATGATCAATACGTAATGGCAAACCAAGACAAAAAATGATCCACAAAGGATCGAAAAAATATTAAGACCCATTGCACCCTCCTCCACTCACCCTGATAATTATATATATCAACTCGTAGTACAGTGGGAAACAAGAATATGTTCCAAACACCACTGTACATTGATCTCATAGTGTAAAAGCTGGAAAATTTTCTTTCAGCTGATTTTCAGGCACACACAAACACACACACTCACTACCGCTCAGTTATGTAGATTAGAATTGCTGCTTCTTCCACATTGTGGTAATGAAAACAGCTAAAAGAGCCGTGCTCATCCATTATGACAGAGGTAAGAGCTGTGTGTGTGTGTGTGTGTGTGTGTGTGTGTGTGTGTGTGTGTGTGTGTGTGTGTGTGTGTGTGTGTGTGTGAATGGATGAATGTCTGTGAGTGTGACTGGGTGGGAAGACGGTATGTTTTTGTGTGTGGGGGGCATTGGGGTGGCTGTCATACATCTACACAATCTTAGACTAATGAGCAGAGTCTGCAGCACTGGGTTGGGGGGGAACGAATATTCACCAGCCAGAACTCTGTTATGTGTGCCTGAGTGGCACATAAACAGCAAAAGGACTGGGGGTATCAATATGGTGTGCCTTAAAGGCATGGATTAAAAAAAGATGCAGGGAACCACTAGACACCAGGCATAAGTCCCATGCAGTAAAATGCACTACACCAGCATCAAACCCTGCACCCTCCCA
>NC_056735.1:400232838-400282838 GCF_019279795.1 Protopterus annectens
CATCACCAAAAATGCTCTATGGAGAAATATCAGACCTGCCTCTTTTTTGAATTGCTCAAATAATATTATCACCTCTGGCAGCATCTACTGTACACCCTCCAATAACAATATCCAGTCATGCCTCCCCTTTCTTCCCAACTACATATCAGCTTTCTTAGTCGACCTGACAGCTTTTCAATGTCCAACAAGTAAAATGCCTGTGGTAAGGGAGACCACAGACTGATAAGCCTCCCCACTGCACACATTATCTGACCATCTCCCATTGAATCTAAGCCCTATCACTGCAAACCCATAAAATCTGTAGTCCCTGTAAAACATGACCCTTATTTAGCATTTGCTCCAGTTTCTGAAACATACATTTCTAGTCTAAGGCAATAAGTTCTAAATGATTCTAAATGTATCCTCCTGTATATGATAAAACAGAAACAAAACATGGAATGCAGAACCATTGTAGAAGACTGTGCATAACAACCTGCAGTAAACATTTTATTTTTTATTTTATTTATTTATTTTACATTTGTTAACTGAGAAAGTCTGACTGGACGAGGTCCATTTACTGCAGAGGCCCGAGGAGAAAAGCTCCACATTAATTTACAATAGTAATTCGACATTTGTAGGTTAAGAAACAATTATACATAAAAATAAATCAAAAACTACTAATCTGATGTAAGGCAGAAACAAAATAACATAGAAATGCTTCCAACAATGGGTATGCTACAGGCAACATAATTTAATAGGTGAAATGATGTTACAAATGCAATCAAGTTGTTTTATATTTGCGATAGAATAAAGGTAGGAATAAAGGTTCTGGAGGTATAAAGTGGAAGAAAAGAATCTATGTGATACATGGGCATGGCCAGGAGATCATAAGATGAGACTTAAGAGAATTTTTGAATTGTAGGGTAGTGGGTGCAGAAGTCACAGATTGGGGAAGGTTATTCCATTTATTAGCTATGATATGAGAGAATAGTCCTTTCCCAGCAGAGTTATTTGCCCTAGAGATACATAGCAGGGATTTGTCGGTAGAGCGGAGGGGTCGATTTGCTATGTAGTAAGTTAGAAGTTGATTTAAAGCTGGAGTTTTGTTAGGATATTTTAGTGTGTTGTAGGCGATGATTAGCTGGCTTGTGGTAGGTTAAGTAACTGTGGGAGCTCTAACCATTTTAGCGCCTTTAGAGCCAGACAATGGTGGGATCTGAAAGTGGAGTTGTTTACATTATTATAGCAAGACTCCAGTTTGTCAAGGTCATGTTTTCTGACTTGGGTCAAGATTGGTGCTGCATACATAAGTATAGACAATAGGTGAGTTTGTGCTAGTGTGATCCTTGCTTGATCAGTTAGGAAGTTTTTATGTCTATATAGAGTTCCCATTTTTTATGTACCTTTTTGATGGTTTGTGAAACGTGGACATCAAAGTGAAGATTTTTGTCTATTTCTACACCGAGGAGTTTCGTGTGGGCAGAGGGAGATATCACTGTGCCATTTGTAGAAGAGATAGAAAAGGAGGGAAGGGAGTTTTTAGATTTGTTGGGGGTGAAAAGGAGTAATTTAGTCTTATTGGGGTTGAGGATGAGCTGGATATCAGTGATTCATTTTTCAATGGAGTTAAAGGATTCCTGGGTGAGTTGCTGTAGGATGGTTAATGTTGAGGCTGAGCAGATTAGAGTTGAATCATCTGCATACTGTATAAGTGAGGCATGTTGGGAGGAGGTGTGTAGATTATTGGTGAAGATAGAGAAGAGAAGTGGTCCTAGTGCTGAGCCTTGTGGTATGCCTATAGTGGTTGGAAGAAGTGATGATAGACCACCTTGCCATTGGACAGATTGTTGCCTGTTGGACAGATAGTTTTTGAACCAGGCAATAGTGGTAGGGGCAAAGGATAGGGAGGTGAGCATGTCTAGTAGGATAGGATGTGAGACCATGTCAAAAGCATTGGAGAGATCTAAGAATATTGCAGATATAAACTTATTATTTCTGTGAAGGTTAGCCAGGTTGGTAAAGGAGAGATGGGCAGTAGTTGTACTATGGTGTGGGCAGAACCCGTGTTGTGTGGTGGAGAGAAGATTATGAGTATTCAGAAAATGCATAACTTGAGAGTGAATACATCTCTCAAGTAGTTTAAATAAGGAAGATAAGATGGCGATGGGCCGATAGAGAAATCATAGGAGTTGCCTCCTTTATGAAGAGTAATAATATAAGACACTTTCCATAGTTGAGGGATGTAGGATTCAAGTACAGAACGGTTAACAAGGATTGAGACAGAATAAGATAAGGATTCTGCAGCTATTTTTAGGAAGTTGGCAGGTAGGCCATCAGCTGCAAGAGTGGTGGGTTTTAGTTCGTTCTCTTGTCACTCTGTAATGGAGAGAGTGTTGTTTTCTATGCTTTGGTTTACTTCTGCAGCTTCCCTACTTTCACAAGCTCTTTTGTTGGTAACCACCTTTCTGCCCCTGATTGTGTGTGTGTGTGTGTGTGTGTGTGTGTGTGTGTGTGTGTGTGTGTGTGTGTGTGTGTGTGTGTGTGTGTGTGTGTGTGTCTGTGTGTGTGTGTGTGTTGTTACCCATTTCAGGCTTTCTAGATGATAATATGTGCCCTAAGCTGCATCTATTTCCACTTAAGTATTGCATCTGGCATTCTCTGCCATTTGTGTTAACTTTGTGCTTTGGCAAAGCTGCATACTGAGGTGAACTCTCTGTCAGGGGAATAATTATATGTTGCTTATGTAATACTCTACACTGTTGATATATAGAAGTTGTGCAATGAAATTATCACCCCCATGTGAGTAGTGCAACATCATCCCATGCATCACTGCATTTATGGCTCTTTTGCATGCAGCATTGTACTAAATGATTTGCCTCACAGTGTCACCAATAATAAATTCAAAATCCAAATATCACTGACACTACAGTCATCACTATAGACTGTAATAGAATTAGCAACCTGAACTTAGGATTCAGTATTAGCTAACTGGTATTAATGAATCATAATTTGAACTACTTTTCCGGTTCTAGCTTTTAAAAGGACTGCTGGGACAAAGCCCAGAAGTTCTGTCTTTCCATGCATAATTCTGTTTTATATAAATAACTTGGGGTCATAGCACCTCAGAGAAATGGTGTATGCAGCAGGCAAGGATAGAACAGCAGCACAGTTAAATGTGTTAAAGCAGAGAAAGTCAGTGTTGGAGATTCATTATGTTGCTGATCAAAAACCCTATTTTGATGTGTAGCCAAGAAGTATTTTAAGTAAATGAAACTTATTCAGTGGAACATTTGGTTCCAAATGCTTTAAATCCCAACATCCGATGTTGTTCATTTCTATCTGATTCAACCTTTGGGATTTGGATCTGACTTAGGTCTGGCCTTGGCACCTTCAAACTTTTGGATCCAGGGCTATGACTCCTCCTCTACCAATACTTCCCTCACCACTCTCAAATTAGGTAAGATCTCATTTGCCCCTTTAACTGAACGATCACAGAGGCTCTGGATTCCAAACTGGGATAAGTGTTTTTTCATTATCACTTTCCTAGAGTACTCAAACTTCTTTCCCGATTTTCTGCTACAGTTACTGTTAACTTTTTTCTACCTCCCCTGTTGTAATTTTACAAACAATGTTTTTTTTTCTTACACATATATAAAGATAACTTAGTTTGTAATTCTACTTGTAGGCCCTAAGTATTTCTATTGTAATGCTTCTTGTAGGTCTTGTTAGATTTATCAGAGTAGGTTTTTAACTTGTAGGTTTGTGTAGTGTCATTTGCCACACATTTGTAGTGTTTGCTAATTTATTTATTTAATATTTAATTACCAGGAAAGTGCAACTAGGACAAAGCTTGTTTTCAGCAAAGGCCTGGGGAGAAACGCTCCACTTGCATGTCTTTGTAACATGGGAGGAAACCAGAACACCTGGAGGAAACCCGCAAGAATGCAGGGAGGACATGCAGATTCCACAGAGAAGGCATCCTAGCCAAGAATCAAACTGGAGAACCTCTTGCTGTGAGGTGACGATGCTAACCACTACACTACTGTTTCTAATGGCAGGTGTACTAAATGTGGCCACAAAATTCCCCCTCAGGATCCCCACTCCCTTTTTGTGTGTACTGTTGGGAGCAGCACAGCTCGAAACGGAATGTGAATCTTGTGCTTCGTTTGGCCATACAGCTCTTCAGAGCAGAAGAGGCAAATTAATATTAAAGGATTCCCACTGCTTTGATAACTTTAATTGCTGCTCCTTCATCTTTGACTCTGAGGGAGAAAGACAAAAAAAAGCCAAAGGATTCCATTCACGGCAGTAAGACTCCAGAGAATGGCATTGAAAGACCCAAGAAAAGGTCCCTGCACCTTACATCCGCCAGGGTCTGGTGCCAAAAGTTGCAACATCCTAGGATCCAAAGCCTCAGATCTATTCTCTGTCTCCAGTCTGGCTTTTTCTCCCCTGATTCAGTTAGTTCTCAACTTCATATTCCGCTATTCTACCTCAGTGATCCAGGGCCTCTAAAATTGCTTCATCTAGGTCTACCCATTCTTTTAGGAGTCTCACTGAAGCTGACGTCAACAGAATGATGTAGAGGTTGCTTCAGACGCAGATATATTTGGGGGTCCTCCTGACTCCATCCTGTGTAATAGGGTTGAGAACATTACCATTGACCACCCCCTTTTGACTCCATTATAAGTCTGTCCTTTGGAATCAAAGCCCTTGGATCTGAATTCTCTCAACTCCAACCCTGTCAAATCAAGACGAGAGTTAGAGTCAAAGCTTCAGAACTAGTGTTTAGGGAGAGGGGTCGACTCTGAAACTGCTGGAGCTGTCCCTTCCTCTCAAGGTAGTGGCTCTTGATAGCTCAGCTCTGGTGTTGGCTTGGAGCTGGGAAGAGTTGGAGTTTTGTGGTCTCTCTCTCTCTCTCTGTTCCACCTATTAGAGAGACTTTCTCAGCTACGATTTCCTCCATGGTCTTTGAGGCTTTCCTTTGGGTCCTCTCAAGGTTGAGAGAAGAGTTGCTGCCATCTTACTTGGATCCAACCCAACTTCAAACATATTTTTCTCCAGAATCTGATCCTTCTCATTGATAGAAATGGCCAACTACCAACAGTCTTGGGTAAGTTCTCTGTCTCTTTAAGCTCCCAGTCTAATTCAGGCCCATTACCAAATATTCCCCAAGGACAGGTACACAGAAAACAGACTTGCAAATGGAAGGATTTGGATTCAATCCCAGAATCTACCACACAGACATGGATTTGGAGGAAGGGGAGAGCTCCTCTAGATCCCCCTTTGGAGATGTCTCCTTTGGAGAAATCCTAGAACTGGTGAAAAAGAAAGGGGGGTGGTCCACAGATAAACCTTCCTCTGAAGAATTTGTGCTCCTGGAGACTTTTGAAGCTATCTCTTCTACTACTACTAGGGCAGTTCTTCCCCTTGATGCTCTCATTGACCTGGCAGTGTAGTGGGTTTGGAAGGAGCCTGATACAGCAGAACCCATACCTAAGAAGTCAGATAAAATTCTAGTTGTACTGAAAAACAGACCTCATTGGAGTAAGGGCCCCCATGTAGATGCCATGGTCACAGTGACAGCCATGAAGAAGGAACTCTCCAAAGATATCTCATTTATCCATCCCCACAACAGGGAGTCCAGGGCTTTGGATGGATATGGTAATCAGACATACACTTCAGCAACTTTTTCCCTGAGAGCGCTGAACTACCTTGCTCACGTTGTTTGATTCCAAAGAGAATTGACAAAGGAGATTACCAATTCTCTTTCAGATAACTTACAAATGGATATCCAGAAGACCATGGAATCCCAACTATCTACCCAATCTTATGAATGAATTACTAATGTTTCCATGCACCTGCTTTAATTGCAGCTGATGGAACAGCCAGAACAGTAGGCACCTGCATAGCCACACATCGCCATGCCTGGATGGGGTTGTCTGATTTTAAGGAGGGCTTTAAGACATCCTTCATTAATGTTCCCTTTTTTGATACCAGTTTGTTTGGCCTGAAGGTTAAATAAAAATTTAATAGAAGCAAGGACAATAACACCCTTTCTGCTGTTGTAACCCATTTCTGTTCTTCTCAGAGAACTTTCTCCAGGAATCAGCAAGGAGGGGAAGAAAATGTTATTGTTGAAATCATAGGGTCCTACCTAGGATGCTTCTTTGTACAGACTCCCCTCATGGCAAAGGAGGAGGTAATTTTAATGGATGTCACCCCAGAGGCAGAGGTGCATGGCAAAACCAAGGATTTCACAGGCCCTTTTCCAAGAAGTCCTTCCAGCACTCCTGAACAGTTGTCTGACTGCTGCACTCTGGAGGCAGCTGGAATGGTGCTTACTACACCGTCAAACCTGGCAGGCCATCACTTTGATTCTTGGGTGTTAAGAATAATAACCAGAGGTACTCAGTTCCATTACTAACATTGCCTCAGGCAAAATGTAGGATTCCTGTAGTGCCACCCAATAAATTAGAAACCGCAACAGCAGAAGTAGAAAAGCTGGCAGAAAAAAAGAGTCATCCAGTAGGTCTTACCAGACCAGACAGGATGTGGTGTCTACTTCAAGTTATTTTTACTTCCAAAGAAAACAGGGGACCTCAGGCCAATACTGGACTTAAGTTATTTAAACCAATATGTGAAACAGACAAAATTCTGGATGGTCACAGTTCAGTCCATTTTGCTACTACTCAAAAGGAAGACTGGATGTGCTCAACAGAGCTCCAGGATGCCTACTATCACATAAAGATACACAGGTATTCCAGGAGATTTCTCCATTTTAGGCAGGGAGCCACTTTCAATACAGAGCCCTGCCCTTTGGGCTCACCACAGCCCCCCTGAGTGTTTATCAAATGCATGGCAGCAGCGTCAGCAGTGGTTGCTGGTGTTCCTGTACCTAGAAAAGTGGCTCCTCACCACTCTGACGAAGGATCTGTTAATTCTCCAACAGGACTTCTTACTCCAATTATTTCACGACTTGGAGATTACAGTGAACTAACAAAAGAGCAAATTGTTATCAACTCAGAATTTACAATATATTGGATGCCACCTGAACACCAAAACACAGAAAGCCACTTTCCCTCTGCACAGCATTCAGTCTATCAGTTGGTATTACAAGTACTATCTAATCCATTGCTACAAGCATGGCTAATTCTAAAATTTCTAGGGCTTACAAAGTCAGCCATTATTCTTGTTCCTATATTCAGGTTTTATATGAGGGTTCTGCAATGGACTCTGTCAGTCCAATGGTCCCAATTGTATTACCCCTCAACAGCCCGATCAGGATGACCTCAGTGTGCAGAATCTACATCAAATGGTGGATCACTTCCACAGCCTTAGAAATTGGTCATCCATTCTCTTCACTTCCTCCTACAGCAGTAATCATGGATGCTTCCCTTTTAGGGTACAGGGTGGCATTATGAGGGGAAGATAGTCTAAGGTACCTGAATACCCTTAGAAACCAATCTCCACTTCAGTGTCCTGGAAATGAGAGCAGTTTTTTTGGCTTTGCAGGCATTTTAAGACTCGGTTCCAGTGGGAGTGATTTAATTTCAGATGGACAATGTGTCAGTGGTCTGGTATATCAGCAAGCAGGGAAAAAACAGATCTTATCCATTATGTCAAGAGGCCATGAGGGTTTGCAATGGGTGATGTCTTCCCATCGCTTTCTGCTAGCAACGCATATCCTGGAGACTTTCAATGTACTAGCAGACAGAGTGAGCAGGCGCATTCATTTGCCTCATGAGTGGTCCCTCAATCCAACAGCGGTGAATGAAATCTTCAGTCACTGGGGCTAGCATTGCTGTGGCCCATTTGCTTCCTACCAGAACAACAAATGCAGCAGTTATTTTACCCTATTCTCTCCACAGGGACAGTCATCAAGGAATGCTCTTATATACAACTGGCCCCCAGGTCTCCTTTATGCATTCCCACTGTTTCGTCTAATTATGAAATTCATTCAGAAAGCTAGAATGATCAAGGCCAAGTTGATCCTCATTGCCCTGTATTGGCCTCGACAGGTTTGGTTCCCACATCTTTGGCCTCACCTTGTAAATACCCTCTGGACATTGGCTTACAAGCTAGACCTTATTTCCCATCCTTCCGGGCATCCTCTCCTGGTCCCAGAGACCCTAAAACTAACTGCTTGTTTACTCCAATTCCAATGATGGCCAGGGATACCAGATTTTCAGAAAATGCTGTTCATATTCTCTATCCATCACAAAAGTCTACCACCAGGAGGTTGTACTGAAGCAAATGGAAAAGATTTTCTTTTTAGGCTACTGGGAAAGGTTTGGATCCTTTCTCTGCCCTCCTTCCCTCTAAATTAGAATCTCTGTCTGAATTATTCCAAAAAGATTCTAGTTTCTCAACAGTCAAAGTTCAACTGGCAGCCACTACCAGTTTTCACACAGGCCATAACAAGACTCCTATAGCATTGTTAAAAGTATCAAAGGCCTTTCTTAAGGGAACCCTTCTTCTTCCACCCCTAATTTAAGAACATGTCCCTCCATGGGATATCACAGTGATGCTCCAAGCTTTCATACTGTCTCCCTGTGAGCCATCTGTTTTAGTGGAGCTTAACTTCTTGGCATGGAAAATGATTTTTTTTTTGGTGGCAGTAACTTCTGCTAAGAGGATTTCAGAACTGCAAGCTCTTTCATGTAAACCACCATATTTTCACAAGGATAGGGTTTTCCTAAAATCAAATCCGTCTTTCCTTCCTAAGGTGGCATCCAAATCCAACATAAATCCAATTAATTTATCTGTATTCTTTCCAAAATGTTCTAACAAATGAGAGTATGCATTACACTTACTTAATGTTCATAGACAACTTACTTATTACTTATATAGAACTAGAGAATTCAGGAAATCAGACCAACTGCCTTATCTAAATCTAAGCTGGGATGGGGTGTTTCTAAAGTCACCCTTTAAAGGTGGTTGTCGAGTAGTATTTCCTTTTTTTATGAAAAGTTGGGTCTAACCCTTTCTAAGAAACCGACAGGTTATTTGAAAAGAGCAGTGGCAACTTCTACAGTTTTTTCAACATCCCTTTCTGATTGATGAGATTTGTCCAACTGCTTTCTTGTCTACAGTGCATAACTTTGTGTCTCACTATAAACTGGATGTACAATCCAGAGCTCGTTCCTCCTTTGGCTCTGCTGTTCTCAGGAACATCCTTTATTAATTCCACCCATAAAATTATGTAGCCATCGGATTCTGTCCCAAAGGCTGAATCCGACAAAAATGGACAACATCGGATACAAAAATGATGTGCTCACCATAATGAAAGATCCGTGTTATCCTATTTTCGTCTGGTTCAACATCCCTCCCACCATCCCCCTTAGAAACTGTCACCTACAACTCCTTGGAGAACAGGTAGCCTTTACTGGAGTCTACACATCTCTTAACATCTCCTGGTTAGTTATCTTACTATCCACTTGGCACCCCCTTCCTCTCAGTTTGCTAATGGAATGTTTTATCTAACTGCAGTTTTACTACTAGCTAGCTATATTCTTAAATGGGGCAAACTTGATCTGAAGTAATTTAGGAGTGGCAAGGGAATTACAGGTAGGGGAGGAGTTTGAGCCCTGGATCTTAGGATTTGAAGGTACTGAGGCTGGATCCGAGTTGGATCCATGACCCTAAGGTTGAACAAGATGAAAATAGGACAACATGACTATCATTATGGTGAGTATGTAACTTTCACTTTTGTGACTTTAGCACAGTGAAGTCATCGAGTTGTTTGAAGCCTATTCAAGAATGAATGTTTTGCTACAACTTTCATGGAACATTTTTCAATTGTTAAATACAAGACTAGACTACATTTTAACCATTTTTAGATACTTTGTATACTTCTCACTGCTTCTTCACTGTCCAATATTCCATCTAACTCAGTAGTTTATTTAGATAATGCAGTTTTGCACTGTCTACTACATTAAACAAAGCTGGGCATTAAGTTTTTGATTAAAAAAATCATTAAATATACACAATGTTTTTTCAGTATCTAAACCTGATATGATGTATACATCCATAACTGAAGATGGTAATATAGAGAATTTTGAAGAAGTTCCCCAGTCATACCCAGCTTGCTGTGTCCAAATGGGTTTTCAAGAAATTCACCTCAGGAGTAAAGAGGTGAATTTCTTGTAATTCATTACAATAACACAATGCAAACTGAAGTTACAATCAGAGACACATTCATAATTCTTTGGAATATGTGGGTTATCTCAGCTGCTCATATGTTTAAGAAAAAGTGTAAAAGTGCAAACTAATAGCCTTAGAAACTGCAACACATCTTACACTGCTTCATAAATGCTGGTGAGAAGCAAAGTGCAAGTATAAACAACCAACAGATTGAAAATGTATTAGAAACTTTACTCTGCCTTCTTTTCTGTAGTAATGCAAGATATATTAACAGTTTTCTAAACTGTCAGATTTCTAGTGTAGTATTGAGGGGACTGCTGTCTTTGTGGCAGTGCAGTGCTTGCAAATAACACTGAGGTTCCTAATTACCTTGGTATAATCAGCTTGTTTCGGAAAGGTGATTATGTATATACAAACTGTAGCAAATTTTTTTTTCAGTTCAAGAAAGTAATCAGTGTACTCCATGCATTATAAATATGAACTAAACAGCATATTAAAACAAAAATTACAAATACATAATGCACTGGAAACCTTCATCCACCAAAACACGAAAATATAACAGAAACAAAATATTTAATCTAATACGAAATATATTGCAATTTCTCACTTTCGGCCTTTATAGTACTTGTACATCTGGATAATCAACTTGTGAAAACTTCCGTTTGTATTTAGGAAATGAGGTAAAGGATGTAATTTACATTTTTAATATCAAACTTTTTATAACCATATATGTGAGACCAATTTTAAACTTCAAAGGTTTTTAACCAATCAGACATTCTTTTTTAGTATTCAGTGGTATTTTCTTCAACCAGCAATCTTTAATAATGTTCAAAGTATGTTGCCACCGTTATGTATTTCAGCACAATGCCACCAACGATGTGCTAACACATCTGTTTGTATATCATCACTGCCAGCATTTGGGCAAAGGCTGTCTCCATTACAAAAATTCTTAACTTAGAAATATGTAGATCCTATAGAGTATGCTAATGTGAATGGATTTATTATGCTGTGATATATTACAAAAGAACTATTCTTTTAAAGTTTAATTTCCACTACTCATCATTTGTTTTTTAATCACAGTATCCATTTTATTTAGATTTGCCAACTACCCCTTGGCCAGTAACAATACATCTGTTTTAAACATGCTCGCCATTTTTTTCTTCTTCTTTTTACTTCCAAGATTTTAACTAATGAAAAATTCTCCCTATTTTTTTCTCATTTTCTTAAAAATCCTCTAACACTTGATGATACTTTCAAACTACTAAATAATCCAAGTGTTTTTTAAACCTGGAATTATATGAAAACCTATAATATTTTATTTACCTGGCACTAAATATTGAATCATTGGAAATATGCACATATTGTAACTATTGTGCATAAAATTCAGTATATACTGTTCCCTGGCTATCCTTACTCATGTGCTTGCCCTAACCTTGATGCTTCACCTAACCCCACCTATACACATCACCTTACGCAAACCCCTTTCCCTAACAATAACAATATTCAGACAAATAATTTCTGTACTTCAACGATGGCAATGTCCATTTGCAATCATTATACTTTTGATCTTTTTTGTTGTTGTTGAAGGTCAGATGTGGAATGCAGAAATCAATGTAAAGTGCATCAGTATTTCCACATATATGTAAACACACATTTAAATGAGCATATACTGAATTATCACAGAAAATGGTTTCACCACAAGTGATAAAGAATTGCTTTCACAATACATCACATACCCATATGAAGTCCCAGATAGTACAGATTAAGTCAACATACATTCAAATATAAACACACTCGATACTCTAACCATAACAAAACAAAGAGACACAGCACAGACACATTAACACAGTACATGCACACACCTACAGACACACTGAAACCTTAAACTTCTTTTTGCAAGGGCAAGCCTCCTCAGTTGCCCACATGGCTGGCTGTGTCTCCACACCCTTGCAATTGCACATAAACCATGTCCAAGATTGCAAATGATCAGTGAAAGGGCATAGTCTCAAGACCCTCTGTACCACAATCTGGCACACCAGTATACCGGCACCTTCTGAATGCCTCTGCCAAAATCTTATAGCTTGTTTTTGATTGATATTTACATATACACAGCACACACACACACACACACACACACACACACACACACACACACACACACACACGGGGACACAAAGACAGATATGTATTTATACATCAGTACACTTTGACTTGCACAATTTGATATATATCAGCAGCACACTATTCCTGATTAGCAGTGAGCCTTCCATAGAACCAGTATTTTTCTGACCAAAGGATCACTTACACGCATAGCACTGGTGAGTGATGTGTAGTACAACAAATCCCAGGTGCATGCTCATTTATGGTAGAAGATTTAAGCAAAACAGACAAGAAGATCAAAATAATCTACAGATCTTGTAAAAAGAGGTCCATCTTTGGTAACTTTTTAGCACTAGTGTCTTACAGGTGCTTGCCTTCCATGTGTCTCTGGTTTTGAAGCTGTCCTTCCAGACATCAGAGAAGCAGGCATTAGCAATGTCCTTTTCAGTATGCCCTTCTGCAGCCTTCTGTCTGGTGTAGACTTTACCTTAGGAACACTAATGTTTGCAATGATTTTCCTCCCACTTATTTCATCAGATGGTATTGTCACAGTTTTATTCTCATGCCATCTCCTCCTGTGTCTCACTTAAGATTCTCCTTCCCTGTCCAGACCCCTAAGCAAGGTTTAGAATTCTCAGAGTCAGACCATTTTACTATGATTCATAGAAATGTTTAAACAAAGTAAATCATACTTATTGGGACACTGACCTGCTTAATGAAAACCTAGATGATGAAAATAGGGCCAGCTCCCCTCTACAGGCTGTTGATGACCCCACCTTTTGGGATTTCTTAGAATTAATACAGTCGAGGATAGGTTGGTCTACTGAACCCATTTCCTCTCCTCAAAGCAGACTGCAGAAGATCTACTACCTTCCACCTTAATCCTCCTGAGTGATTTCACTACTACTGAACACTCTTCAATACTCTAACAAGATTTCAAAGCAGCCTGGATTTTCAGGTCCATGGGAGAATGTTCAGTTTGGGTGAGGACTCAGTCTAAAAAGTCACTATTTCAGCAGTGGTTTTCACCAGGCTCCCACCCAACAGTATCAGCTGTCTAACCTCCAGGCAAGAAGTTTCAGGTCATGGACAGGTTTGAGAAGTGTACACTCACATATGATATGTTGTCCTGTGGGCATTAAATTCTCTAATGCACCTGCTGTATTTTCAAAGAGATGATGCAGCTGGACTATAGTTGTCGTTCTTCTTTCGGCTTTCCCCGGTTAGGGGTTGCCACAGCGGAACTCCAGTCCGCTAAAGATTGGCAGTAGATTTCTACGGTGCCGAGGTGCCAGCCCGACACCCAACCTTCAACAAAGGCATGCCCATTCAGACATGTCTTTCAAATGCCACTCGACCATGGGGAGGACATACAGACTCCACACAGAAGGCGCTCCAGCCAAGAATCAAACGGCAGAACCTCTTGCTGTGAGGCGACAACACTACTGCTGCACCACCGCAGCTAGACTACAGTTTGCAGTGGAAAAGTTGTGTGTTAGCTCCATAAGAGACAAAATAAGACCCATGTTTTTACTTCATCTAGTGTAAGGAACAAGGGAGCCTGGAGGTTTTTTTGCAGGGGGTGCAAAGCCACAACCCCTCCCCACTCAGCACCCCCACTCATGCAGCCCCCCCCCAATGGAAGACATTTCAGTGTCCCATTACTTGGCTATTTCTCCCCAGTTGCCATAAACACCATTCAAAACTCAGTGTGCATACTGTTTTATGCTTTACTTCTACAATGATTACAGATATTTGGATTTAATTTACAACTTTTATTTCAAATTTTATAGCACAAACACTGATAGACATTTGCTAAGCAAAGCAATAGCCTTACAATGAAAACAGACTTAGCATTAAAACTTATCTACCTTTGAAACTCACATCACTGAAACAGCATTTAAATCCACATTCAAAGAAAATGCAACTGGCCAGTGGCAGGTTATGTTTACCTTTGAGGTGTTTTCAAATCATAGGCCTCTTGCACACATTTTAGGACCATGCAAAAGTTCTGAGATTCACCTTCCTGATTGTATTAATTATAATATATAATCAAATTATATCCTTTGTATAATACAGCATCACTTGTTAAAGTGTGTTTTAAATGTATAGTTTTGAATGTTTTTCCAGTAAACAATGAAATAAAACATGAACCAATAATGACAAACTGCCCAATTCAGAACATTTCAACCATAAAAGGCCACTCAAACTTCTGTCATTACAATCCACAGTCAATATGCACAATCTTTGCAGAAGTAAAAGTTATCTGAATAATTCCACATTAAAGAGATCTGAAGCTAATGAAGATGTTATTGCTAGAAAACAACATTATATTTCAGTGTTTATTTCAGTGCCTGTTGTCCTTAAAGAATAAATTGCCCATGTTGCATTAAAAAAATGGTAAGCTGGTAAATTGCAATAGGGAATGGGTGGCAAGCTGAAAGACAGGTTCATAGTTACTAGGCATTTCATCCAAAGGAGGGCATACTCAGGACTGCAGCACCCCCACCCCCTTAAAATACAAATGTACATGATGTGGTAGTAGAACCTACAGCCCTCTACTTCAAGATGCATGTATGCTACCTGCTGTGCTAATAACACTGCTTTAAAATTCTATACCACAATAGTGATACCATTTGCTAAATGAAACAGTTGCACATTTTAAGCAGACTTAGCATGAGGAGCAGTAAACTTCTCTTCCCTTGAGGCTCCTAATTCCTTGAAAATGCATATGAAAATAAATTCCACCTGCTAACTGTAACTAGGGCATTACACACACACACACACACACACACACACACACACACACACACACACACACACACACACACACACACACACACACACACACACACACACACACACACACACACACACACACACACACACACCTCAACCTCTTAGTGCAAGAAATCTGGACAAAGCCTAAAGTAAATAGGGACAGATTATAAATACTGCTCTTATGAACTTGGAAAATTGCTAGAGTAACAGGATTTGTGTTAGTATGCATTTTTCTAAAGGATATAACATCAAAAACTCAAATGTCTGTTATTATTTAGCAACTTCAATCCTTTTAGGAAGAATATGGGGTAAAAAATCTGGACAATCTGCAAAAACCTGGACAGATCTGGGGTATGCTACCTCCCTCTTACACACACACACACACACACACACACACACACACACACACACACACACACACACACACACACACACACACACACACACACATATTCACATACACACACCTGTATGAGTACACATATGATGTATGCCATAAAACAGGAGATCACCACATCAGAATTTTTTCACACCTTCCCAGCTTGTTACACAAGAGTTATCACACACATCCCCATTTCTTTAACTATTTTAAATAAAAAGCACTTCTACACACACATGGTTCTTGATTAAATTTAATAGAGCACTTTAAACAGTGACAGTTGTACACCTTTTAATAATGCTATTAAACCTGTTGACTCCACTAGTGTAGCAACCAGACCTCCAGTTGTGACAGTGATGACCCACATTTAAGAACAAATTCTGTAAGCCACACACTCTGGTTTGCGAGGGCATGAACCAAGTGTCTTGTAAAAAAAGTTTGATTCCCTTGAACAGGATGCATCAGTGGGTTGCAAGCTACAAGTCACAGTACACTACTGATGCCATTTTACAGACGGGGAAACACAACAAGCGTAAAAGGAAATATGGATAATATCTTTTATGCCACCAAATGCACTGTTCTCACAACTAGGATATGACAAAAATGAAAGAGGTTTCTCTGACTGGTTAGTATTACAGTCACTAGCAATTCACCATCACTATCATGGGCAAAAAGCCTGAGATGCTTGAACAATTACCTTTCACTGCAGATTTACTTCTCAATGGAAGAAATCATAGCCATGAGGAAAGAAAGAAGCCAAGTAAAGAGTAAAGCAGACTGTAAACAAAATGAATGCTGCAAAAGAGTTCATAGTCTATAGTGGGAATCCGTGGTGGTGCAGTGATAGCATTGTTGCCTCACAGCAGAGGTTCTCCTGTTCAATTCTCAGCTAGTGCGCAGGCAGTGCCTTCTGTGTGGAGTCTGCATGTCCTCCCCCCGGGTCATGTGGCGTTCCGAAAGACATGCGTGAATGGGCTTGCCTTCGTTGAAGGTTGGGCGTCGAGCTGGCAACTCAGCACCGTGAAAATCTATTGCCAATCATTAGCGGACCGGAGTTCCGCTGTGGTGACCCCTAACCGGGAAAAGCCGAAAGACAACAACAACAAGTCTATAGTGGGCAAACGATCCCAATATAGCCAAAATGAAAAATGCTTGCTGGGAAGGGCAGGATGAAAGAAAACTGAACAAACAAAATAAAAGCTATAACATTTTGCATTGTAAAATTTGCCAACAGTATTGCTACAAAAAAGTGGTGATGAAATGTATGCAGGGTGAACACAATTTGATAACAGTATTGCTACAAAAAAGAAGTGATTGATGAAATGTATGCAAGGTGAACAAGTTCAGCAGGACTGCTCACGGTGCATAAACAACACGTGATAGTGTTACACCCAGTGCATCATAAAGTACAACCAAATCCACATTTCTTACAACTACAAAACATAAGGAACTTATTCACACATTTCTCAAAAGTTAATTTAAATTGTGGTTATCTAGTATTTAATATCATGATCTACAGACATTAATAAAAGCCTGGAGTAAAAAACTAAACAAAAAAATGAAACAATACACACACACACACACACACACACACACACACACACACACACACATGTACATACATACATATATGCATTCTATATGCACTATCGCAACAACCACCTGTGATTATTTCTGGGACATCTTACTTGATATTTATTCCGACTAGGAGAAATTTAGACAAGCCAGTGTGAAAATGTCACCACGCCTTACAGACAAGATTGAAAGATGTCATTAATATTCACATGAACTAGGTATGAAAGGCCTCAGTTTATGATAATTAGGGGCAGAAAAAAATGCCCATGATCTACAGAGTCTGTTACTGTATTGCAACAACCCTCTGTGCAGCAACCTTGCCCACAGTTTTATCCCATTCATTTACTGGAATATCCTAAGCAACTATGGACTCGTATGATGACTTAATGCTGTAGCATCACTTCAAGCAACATAATCAAGGGGCACACAACCCTCTCTGTGGAACATTATTTCCTCAAATCTGACTGGTAAGGCAGGTGAATCTTACTCCAAATTTACAAAACATGCACATGTACATACACAAGGCTACTGACACTGTCATCTCGTTATCAACAGAAATGCCTGGCAACTTAAGTATGTCATACAGCAGTGTGTTTTAACCAATCACATTACAGTAATGAATTCTGCAACAACAATGAGAATGACGCCATCAAAATGAGTTCATAATACTAGCCTGACATGTTAAGGCAAGAAGAAAACATTTTGCTTTCCCTTTCATAGTGCTAGTGTCCCAGGACAGGTTTTTGTCATGACACAATATTTACATCTTCATCATAACTTTTAGTAAACCAGATGACCATATAGTACATTCAAAGAAAAGCAATGCTGTCATTTAATAACCAAGCACACACACACCAAGGGTTCACTTTATGAAACTAAAGTTCTGCCATCACACAGAATGATATTTCATACTAGAAAAAAACAATGCATACAGTTTAGTGAATCAGCCATTTGACAAAACTGCTACTGATGTGTGCCTGCCTGTAAGGCAATAAAGATGAATGCATTCCCCTACACCACCCTAAAATGTACAAGTCTAAACCATCTACATGGGAGGATTTTACTTAACAGTTTTATTACTTTGTGAAGTGTTCCACATAAAGCACAAACACCCAACACATGGAAATTACACCATTTTATAACCACACCAAGACTTAACAATAGACCTCACATTCAATCACACTCCTGAAGCTGATACACTGACTTATAGTTCCTAATTGTATTTAAATCTTTGAACACACCATCCCCATTCCTGCTGCATTTGTGTTTTATTTAAACACACAGCACACGTGCAGTTAGGACACATCTATTTAAGCCAGA
This sequence comes from Protopterus annectens, assembly GCF_019279795.1. Taxonomy (NCBI): domain Eukaryota; kingdom Metazoa; phylum Chordata; order Ceratodontiformes; family Protopteridae; genus Protopterus; species Protopterus annectens. The sequence goes on from NC_056735.1 coordinate 400,251,119, forward strand.
TATATGACGTGTAAATAACATAATGCGTGCATGGAGAAATAGAGATTCATGCCAAAGTCACACTAACTTTGCTTCGCTGTTCTATGTTAATGACTGCTAGCATAACAACCCAAATCACCATGGTGAGCAGCACCATTAAAACATCCCAAGTAGTAATGAGATGGAGTTAAAACTCACTCGTGTCAATGTGTGTTTAAGGAACAGTTTTCACTTCCAGCACCATACAGCAGAAAGGGTTATGTTGAACTTCACTAGGGATGGGAGGGGGACAATAACAATCACTTATTACTCATGCTAATTCTTCTTTCCTATTTCCTGGCGATGTGTGGGGAGCTGTAATTCCCAAAACTCAAAAAAAAAAAAAAAACAACAGAGAGCCAACAACATCTTGGAACTGGCGCATTGACTGAATAAAGCAAATGTGAACACTTACTCTCCAACTCCCAGTCATGCTTACTTAAATGATTGAATAAAAACTCATTCTCCACAAACAGGCGATGCAGCAAGCAAAACTTGAAGACTTATTCTCCTGCAAAGTGAATACCAAGCACCACTTGTTGTATTTCAAATTGAGCATGGATGACAACGCACGCACATACGTGATGCATTATGGGACCAGGACCTTTCTTAAAGAAGAATGCCAATGTATTTTTTTTTTTAATTAAATGAAAATTAATCTCCTGGCCAGCCGGATCCAGGGGGGTGCATGTTCACCCCCTTGCACCTGCCTGCGGGTGCCCTTGGTAAGGTACCTCATGCTTATAATACTGTGAAAAGGGCTGCTTGCAGTGACAGAATCTTTCATTACTATTCACTGGCACTCCTGTTTGTGTGTGAATTAGTTTTATGGGGACATCAAGGTAACTTTAGACCACAGACCATTCCTTATGTGGTCAGTACCTCTTTGGTCCTGAAGTTAATAAGTACTTAAGGAGCATGGAAGAAACTGAGGAAAACCTGAATGGTAAAACAACTAAATTTCACCCTTTGCAGTGTTTGGTTTCCAAGACAGAGAGAAGTCTACATCAGATATATTTCCAGCATTCCCCACAGTCACAAAAACTGTCACAAAATCATGAGGACAATAGGAACCAGTAGTCACTCTAGCCTACTCCTGTGCAAGGTCACAGGCCAATAGATTTGGATTGATGACAACCCCAGAAGGCCATGGTCAGCCCTACAGTGGACTGCAGTAGACATTACTCCTTCACTGTTTGTTAACCACTTAAGGAAATCAAAGACCAGAAATTTTCCCTTCATGTTCACGTTTGGAGAAAGACCTCCAGGGACACATGAATAAGGAGATTTTTGCTGGAATGTGCTGCTCTCCTTCTTATTCCCTTGGATCCCACTCTTAACTTTGCCCAACAACCTACTGCATCATAGGTGTTAAGCAAGAAATGAAGTGTTCACACCTCTTAGAAAAACAGCCTATATGATGTTGTCCCAACATTAGAGGGAATTAGGGCATCATTAGAGAAGTTCTTTTTAGTAAAGAAAGGCAAGGCATCTTAAGGACAAATTCTAAATCCCATTAACCCAAACACTTTTATTCCAAAAAGCCAATCTAAATGGTTACAGTTCTGTTTATCCTCTCATGTCTGTTTAGAGGGGACTGGATGTGCTCTTTGGACTTCTGAGATAATTATCTCCATATAAAGATCAATAAAATGTTGAAGTCTCTCTGCTTTTACGAAGAAGTCCAGTTCTATTGGTGTAGGACCCTTCCAGCTGGGCTCACCTCTGCTCCTGTAGTAGCTACCAAATGCACATCTACCAAGGCAGTATATCTTACAAGGCAGGAGTCTGATTTTCTCCACCACTCTTTATACATCTTGCTCCTTGCTGCTCTGACACAGAACTTTCTTATCAAACAAAGGAAATCTGTGCTTTTACTGCTCGTTTCCCTTTGAAGCTTGCAAAATCTTATCTTATCTCAATTCCAGGTCCTTACATTCTTTGGTTGTGCCCTCAGTGTTGGCATTTGTCAGGCTTTATTTTTGATCCAAGAAAGGTTGCTATGTGTAAGACGTGACCCCCCCCCTTGCACCCTTCAAAATATTATCAGCAGACCATGTATCAAGGCTCAGAGGCTGAGTGCAGCTTCAGTCTAGATGGATCCTCCTGCTAGACTCCACATAAGCATCCTTCGGTGGACTTTCGTGGATTAGTCATATGAACTTTCTTATTCTGTTCTCGCGTCTGTTTGAATCTCCACAGTGTGTCATTCTCATCTAGACTGGTGACTGGATTCTTCAAACCTCTAAGTAGAAACCTCCTTCGATAAGCAGACACTTTGGGGGATAATGACCATGCATACATCTGCCTAGGGTGAGTTACACACCACAATGGAACACAGTCCAAGGAATATGGATGCCTCTAAAGTCTAGCCTTCATATCAGTGTTTTGGCAGTGAGCACATTTTTTCTGTCCCTACAAGACATACAGGTCTCACTTCCCAAAGAAGTTTTTTCCATCTGGTAAGATAGCATGTTAGTTGTCTGATATATCAGCAGATGAAGGGTAACCCATTCTTATCACATGTGCTGCAAGGCCACATGGTTGTGGCAATGGGTTATACAATCAAATGCTTCCTAGTAGTCATGTGTATTCTTGGGGAGGCCTACTCACTAGCAGACAGGTTAAGCTACTTATTTCTTATACCGCAGAAGTATTCACTCAGTCCAAGTAGCCAAAAGTATTAGCAATTCCTAGTGTGCAAGTTCTTTTGTCATATATTGCCTCTAGAAGATCAAGCAAGGGATGCACTGGCACATCCATAATCAGATGGCCTCCGCTACACTTTAACACTGTTACCTCTGATGTTACTCATGCAGGAAGTCAGACTACACTCAAGGTCAAAGCTATTATAATTGCTGCATTTTGGCAAAGACAGACTTTGACTTCCTCTTCTTCATCATTATGTCCCTCACATTCCATTGAATTGCTGCACTCTCAGGATGTTGTTGGTGCTGTTGTCTCATACTTCAGAGAAATCTCACATAGATTTGCATGCTTTGTGAATGACTGTGCCTATCCTCCAAGTCCAGAGACACAAAGTTGGCTCTGTTATCTCATGTGCCTTGAGACTTGTGTGACAAGTGTCCTACATTTCATTTCTGGGATACTATCAAGGGATTACACTCTGGTTCTGACCATATTCCCCATGTTCTGTAATACTCAGTGGAAGTCTTTGATTCAGATCATAGCCACTCCTCTGTAAAACTGCATTCGGTAGCTATCTATAATTTTCATACTCAACACGATTCCCATTCTCTAGCACTTCTAAATGCAAGCAAGACCTTCTTGCCAAGGAAATCACAACTCAGACCTCCCATGAGAGACACTGTTCTTCCAAAGGATATTCTATTATGGAGAGAATGACCATCTCTATCTCTGAACCTCCAGTAACAGCTGACTAAAAATTCCTGTCCTAGAAAACCCTCTTCTTAATAGCCATAACTTCCGATAATAGGACTGCAGAGCTTCAGCTTCTCTTGACAAATTTCTAGTACTTATTTTTTTATAAGCAGAGGGCAACCCTTCAGACTAATATATTATTTATGGTCAGAGTAGGTAGAGTAGAGAGGGTCGCCTAATGATTAAGGTGTTTGCCTTACAAACACAAGGTGCAGGGTTTGAGTCTCACAAGGGATAATTGGCTAGGCTTAAATTGGCTCGCAAGGGCAGCCAGCTTAGTACTAACCTATGAACCTATAATCTGGATCAATGTTTCAATTTCCTAGTGTAATTCCTGAGTTACTCTTAAAACAGTAAATACCTTCTTCATGCTATGGATGTGAGTGAATAGCTCATATTGCATGTAAACAGAAGTAAGTTTCAGCAGAAGGATAATTGACTCTGTGCCATTTTACAAATTCCATTTGGGTAAGAAGGTTATCAAGCATACTTTCTCCAGGTGATTGATTAACTGCATTTCCTTTTGTTAGATAAACAAGATACAATCCTGACAACAACCCCTAGGGCTCAAACCATTAGAAGTGTTACTTCCATAACCATTTTCTGTAATGCCCCTTTGGAAGATATCTGTTTTGGTAGCAACCTGCTTTTTTCTTACCACCTTTATGAGCTAGATTTCTGTGATCTCTCCCCATGTCACATGGCCAGTTTATAAGTCAGTGACTACAACATGCTAAAGGGAAGCATGACAGAAGTGTAAAGAAGGATGCTGTATGAGCAGTGGTATGTGAGTGTGTCCCCTGAAAATATATACCTTCACTAACACAGCATGTTTACAAACGTGCATGTTCCCAGTACACTAAACAGTAATACATGCATCTTTTTTGCATGTTCAGTATCCTCAACAGTCTCTCTCACACACACACACACACACACACACACACACACACACACACACACACACACACACACACACACACACACACACACACACACACACACACACACACACACACACACAAAACTGTCCATGCCTAAGTGGGACTTTGTAATTTTAATATGCACATTTTCATGCAGATGGATAGAAATAATGACTCTCTCTCCTTTAAACAATAATCCCTGAATGCATAAAAGTGCATAAAGAAAATAAACTCTGTTCATAGGATAAAGTGACTTAGCAATTAGCACTATCCAGGACTTCTGACATATGACATTAACTAGTAACTGCAGTTCAAAGTCATCGTGTGTGTGTGTGTCTGCTAGTGGTACTACTGTGCAACAACACACAGCAAAGAATGTTTTTGCAGGGAGGCAAGTCGCCCTGCACCCCCACCCCTTGCCACTTATATATACAAACTCCGAGATCGCACTACAGTGAGGGAAAGGGTACATTTCCCGATCCCCACTATAGTGCGAACTGCATTAAAATGTTGAAATTCACAACAGCGAATGCTGTAGTGCATTCACTGTTGTGCATTTCAACATTTTCTTTTTCGTTCTTTCATAATCTTAAATTTCCAGTTCGGATTAACGTAAATCGAATGAAGTCAGATCACCCATTTGCTAGTAAACCTATGTGTGTGTGTGTGTGTGTGTGTGTGTGTGTGTGTGTGTGTATGTATATATATATATATATGTATATATATATATATATATATATGTATATATATATATATATATATACATATATATATATATATATATGTATATATATATATACATATACATATATATATATATATATATATATATATATATATATTTATATCTATAACTATATATAATAGGTTTACTATTGAATACCCAAAGTCACTGCTGTCGACTGGCATGTGGTCGAAAAGCAGTTTTCCAATGGGCAGAATGCTGACTCAAATACATCAACTATATTACTGCAAACAGGTAGTTTAGTCTGAGCATCTGAGTTCAGTATTGTGCACCTAGATCACGGTTCAGTGAGGAATTCCTGCTATGTCGAATACATCGAACTATGGGTGTCGATGTATCCAGTTTTGACCTGGCCAGAATTTTGCTGTTTCCGGATTCAGGATTTCGGGTCAACCATATGACCGGTTAACCTATGCAGTTTCAAGGTTTCAATAATAAACCTATATATATATATATATATATATTTATGGATATATTGTATATACATACACAAACCTTAATCTGTTGTAGCTGATCAGCAGACATTGACAACTAAAAGCAACCCATACCATTCCTACATATTTCCCAAACAAATCTTCTTTACATTCATACAGATACTCTTTACTTACATCATCAGTAATATGCATTAGCTTGCCAGGTTTTTATTAAACTTGCAGGTCTGGCATTTGTTTTTGCTTTAGTTTAGGCTATTTGCCTCAGTTTGCCCAATAATTTTGCTAGGTGCAGGTCATATTCCATCTTTGTATTACCTGAGATTAGAATATTTTCACTGATGTTGACTATGCTACCTAGCCATTCAATTATTGCTGTTGCAGCCCTTTGGAACAATTTTGGAGCTGAACAGATTCAGAGAGTAACCTCAAAAATCTATACCTGCTAGGAGATGTATTAAACGTACACAGCTTGAAACTAGTCACATTTAAGATAATTTATTAGAACCATTGGTTAACATCAAATACGGAGAAGAACTCATGCTTAGTAAACATTTAGGCAATAATCTGCTTTGAGGCTTTTGTTATCTGTATTTGCTCTAACTCTGTCAGCATTAGGTTTAACTCATTTAACCCTAAGTAACAGCAGGCTACTCAATTCCCTTGCTTCTTGAAGTCTTTAACCCAGGAAACCACTTGCTTACTGAGAGGTTTTCTCCTAAATGCCCTATTAGGAGCATACCTCATATAACTGTCAATAAGTCAATAATACCTAGTTAACACATCTCCTCCATACCATATACTTGTATAATGTGTTAAAAAAAATTGTTTATCAACTTCAACAAATTATATTTAGCTTATGTAGTAAGTGCTTGTTTTTTTTTTACTTTTTTTTATGTTTTCATTTTTTTTTTATTCTAACTATGTACTTTACTTGAAGTGTGTACTAACACATCTACTGTAATATTTTTGAGTGTGAATTTTAATTTTAATATGAAAACTGCTATGAAATCTGGAGCTCTTCTTCTTGAGTCTCCACTGAAAATAGACTACTGGCCTAGTTGAACCAACCTGGTTACGAAATGTCAATAAATAAGTAAAAAAATAAATAAAATTAATAGATCATAAATGGTGTAAGTTACAAAAATGTAAAATATGGAAGTTATGCAATAAATGAAGGTCTACACACAAGGGTTGGTATCAACAGTGTATCTGATGCAACTGGATTTATGTTGCAGTTTTATGAAAGGAAAGTTATATTTCTGTAAGCATGCAAGACAGATCCAATATATAAATGAGCGAATTGTTTGCTTGTTGAAAAGCTTTCCAATGACGTATGCCAAGATTGGGTACCCACTGTTGCTTTTTGATATTGTACAATCAATGAAAATGATGTGCTTTACATTTTCAGAACATTTTAAAACAGCAATTTTATCTACAAAACATTGCAGTTTAGATGGCAACTATGCATGGCAGAAATGCGCTATAATAGGTTCACAGGTTCATAAGTAAGTACTAGGCTAACTGCCCTTGCAGGGTCCCTGTTAGATGAACGAAAGATCAAGATCTCGAATGGCTTAAAAGTTAAAAATGCCGTTCTTCGAGATCGCTATTGTGAGATCGCAGTACAGTGAAGATTGGAAAAGTTGCCCTTTCCTCACTGTAGTGCGATCTTGGAGTTAGTATATATAATTAGCGGGGGGTGTGGGGGTGCAGACCCCCACAATAACAATTTTGAAGAATGGCATTTTCGACTTTTCAGCCATTCAAGATCTTGATTTTTCATTCATATAATAGGGACCCCCCCCCTGCAGGCCATTTTAAGCCTAGACAGTTTTTTTTTTCTTTTCAAATGAATCTCATTTGGTTAGAGACTGGTCTTACCCATCCCATGGTAATAATTATATACCACCCCTAATAAGAATAACTGGGATCATGTCATAGATAATTTGAGGTGATCCAGCATGGAATAAAGCATTTAGGAGCTGCTTTGATCCATAACTAGTACAGGGAGCAGTCCTGGGGTAAATTTTCTGTTTCCCATCTACACATCCAAGCTGCACTTTAATACGGACAGGGATGAACTTTGTTTTATGTGGATGGGGAGTCTGTTCTATAGCAGCAGTATCCTCTGCAAGATATACTTCTTCTTCCAAACAATTCTGTTGACATTGCAGAAGAGTTTTAGATCCCCAGACTAAGTATTTTTGATGCCATTTGACTTGCTACTGTGCAGTAATTCCATCAGTACTGGGTCAGAGGATGCCTTGTATGCCAGGCACAGGTCACCTCTTAGCAGTCTGTAGCATACTGAGTATACTGACGGGGTTTTGAGTTGATCCATTTAAGACATGTTGTTTAGGCCTTGCACCCTTTTATTAAGGTATCTCTGGGGGGGGGGGGTTCCAGTTGTTGTATGTGTCTGGATAGATGCATGTCAAAGGGGGCACTATACTCAATGACTGGTCTAATGAGGGTTGAGTAAAGGGGGACAATGGCAGCCCTAGATCTAGACACAGTACCCTTACTTATAAGCTGTGCAATATAGAAGGACTTTCTTACAACAATGGACACATTTTGGTCAAAAGTTAGTTTAACTAAACAATTGGGTCAACTCTTAGAGTCATACTGTCAATGTGGTAGTTCCCTGGGGTAGATCACTTCCCAAAGGATACAATAATGCATTTTTGGCAATTTGTTTCAGTCCTTGATTTTTGGCACCAGTTATTTATTTGGGACAAACCTTTTTGCAGGATGGCTAAGTCATTTGTCGATTCAATGACTGCTCCTAGCTTGAAGTGACCTGCAAACTTAGTCAGTCAGAGCGCTTTGATATTGGCTTTTACTTCAAAAAAGTAGAAGCCAAACAGGAGAGGTCCCAGCACAGAACTCTGGGGGACTCCACTGATGATTAGTCCCTTTGTGGAGGTAACTTCCTGTATTTTTGTTTGTAGTTTTATACTGTGTATAAGAATGCAGCATTTGTTTTCTTGTAGGCTACACAGTTTTCACAGTATTAATGCTTCTGTGAACAAATAGCTAAAACTCATAGCTGCTTCATTAACCAAACATTTATATAATGTATATCACAACTATACCTCCTGGAACACACTAGGGTCCTATGTACGGTCGTTCTCTCCCTACTAAACACAATAATTGGATGGTTGTCCATACTCTTTCTCATCTCTACATTAAAGACCAAACCCCAATTCCTTTGGTGAATTAAAAGAGTGCAAGATTACTCTGATGGATGTTTTTTGTATTTTTAGTTCCTTGTGCTTTTGCTGGTTCTTGGTTTTGTTGTTTGTTTTCTACACCTTGGAGGGATGGCTTTGCCTATTTTAATTCCACTCTACATGGAAGACGTAACTCTTCCAGATGAGCTTACAGTTTTGTTGCAACAGCTTGCAAAATATGCAACATCTCCAGAGCTGGATATGACGGATACTACAGTCAGGTTGTTGGAAGGAAAGAACATAATACAAATCACAATACACGAGGCTTCCAATTACCCTGAACCTAGTAGTGGACAATACAAAGACCGGTGATTGAATTACCAGTGAAGAGGCAGGCAGGGGGAGGACCAACAAACATTGACTGAATTTTTTTTATGGATGCTGTGGTCAACTTTGTTTGGCGGTGGATGTTTTTTTCAAGCTGTTTAACTTATCGAATGAAGAAATGTCAGTTGATGGATTGTTTTAAAAATGGGTTTAAGTTTATTCCCAGTTTTATGTTAAACATCGTGAATGCTTTAATTCAGCTGAAAATGTTTACTAGGAGTTTAAATATGAGAATATTCTTTGCAGACAAACTACTGCCCCCACCTTTCCTTCTTTAAAGTTAATTTGAAGAAGTGCATTTATACCTGCAATGAATCCCTGGGTAGCGGTCTTCGAAAGGATTTGCAAAGACCTGTTCCATAAATTTTCTACTACTAAATCTCAGAAGTCAGGAAATTTGACAATTAGTAAAAAGCAAAGTTTAAAGAAGCTTATGAAGAACAGAAATTTGCAGTTTATGAAACCAAACAAAGGGGGAGGGATGGCTGTTATTGATTCTATGCAGTATTCATGTAAAATGTTTCAGCTTCTTTCTGATGAGTATACCTATAGGAGAATAATGAGAAATGAGATTACCATCACTTACAATAAGATCAATTTTTATCTCAATAATTTGTTTTTTCGAGGTGTCCTAGATCCAGAAGATAGCCAGTACCTAAGGGTTCGCAAACTGGTTATTCCATCCTTATTTGGTAGCTTAAAAATTTGCAAATGCCAGAGCGACCCCCCCCCCCACATCGATGAGGCCAGTAAATCTAAAACTAAGCCTTTGGCTAAGTTTATAGATGCAAAATTTAAGTGTCTAGGCCACAGATTTTGAGGGACTGCTGGCATTTGCTAGAGAATTTAGGTGCCTTGAAAAATGATGAAGCTATATTATTTATTAAAGTAGATGTTGCAAATGTATTTTCAGTTATTCCTCATACTACTGAGATGGAGTGGCATGGGAGATTTTTAAGCCATTAGAGTACCCTCTCCAATCATGAAATTTTGTTGGTTGAAACTCTTTTAGAGTTAGAATTGAAGAATAATTACATTTTTTGGGAGTAGGCATTTCCACCAAACCTCTGGCATAGCAATGGGGGCAGCTTGCACTCCCGGTATATGCCAATGTGGTACTGGCGGTTTGGGAAGAGTTATATGTTTTCTCGTCTGAATTTTCTTCCCATATGTATGCGTATTACAGATTCCTGGACAATATACTAATTCTGTGGAAGGGGTCTGTTGAACAATGGAAACATTTTTTTTAATTAACTGGGAGGAATCCACCAGTTTTTTGTGATTCACTAGTTATACTGATTGATATAGGATTTTTTTGGATGTTACAATAGCAAAAGATTTAGTTACTAAAAGATTTACTTTTGCCATTTTAGGAAAGAATCAGTTTCTAATTACACTTCACCAGTTGTCATCCTCACCATCAAAAGAGGGAACCAGTGAAAGGGCAGATGGTGTGCTTTTCCTGATTAATGACAGACAAAATTTTTGAGGATGAACTATAACTTTTGTGCTCCTTATTTTTAGATAGAGGTTATCCTAGAGGTCTAATATATGATATTAAAGATGAAATTTTGGAAAAGCAACATATTACATTCACTCCTATCCTTAATAGAAGGAAGCACTACTGAGTATACAGACTAGGTATCATCTATGTTTGAACAAGGAAACAGTGATGTGGTACAGGACAAATGCACCTATACCCACACCAGTGCATCTTTTAATATTCCATTCAAGGTTTACGTCAATAGATACGTATGAAGCTTTAAAAAGGAATTTGGGTTTGGTCTTTAATATAGAGATGAGAAAGACTTAAGGCAACCATCCAATTATCATGTTTAGTAGGGGAGAAATCTGAAGACTCTGCTGGAAAATAATATACCTACGCAGAATGGTTGAGTTTAACAACAATCGAATGTTTACAGGTGGATAATGCAAACAATGCAGGATTATACATGAAGGACCATACATAACTGTAAAGGGGTATGATCGGACCCTAGCATGTCCTGGGAGGTGTATTTGTGACAAGATTGGATTAGTCTATCTTGCAAATTGTACAGTCTGTGAGGCACTTTATGTAGGCAAAACTAATAAAATGTTAAAAGAGAGGATTAGGGTGCACATTTATGACATAAAAAAGAATAACTGTAATAAACAAAATCACCCGAGTAAACCAGCCAGCAATGAATAAAATTCCAAGTAAAACAAAACACAGTATTGCAGCAGGAAGCACGGCACACATAAAATGTCCACAAAAACTCGTAGATAGATGAAATACTTTTAATAAAATATTTGCAAGTCGGATTCACACTGTGCTAAATACACTAGATGCTTTGTAGTACAGGTCGCCTTTACATTAAATGTATACCTTCTATTAAAATCTGGATACATGAAAGTGGTATCACTATCTATCAAACCACAAAAATGGCAGGAAACACATGGATATATCCCATATTGTTTATCACATACTACCTTACCTTTATCTGGGTAACACAACATCATTTTAAGCAATTTACAATTCCTATATCCAAACATGGGAGTGGTCCCTATGACTCTATTGATCTTATCATCCATCATTAAAAGGTGCCAATTATTCTGAAATACATTGTTGACTAAATCAACATTACTTGTATAGGCCACTGAAATTTTAACTCTTCCTGTAGAATCATGCAACCTTCAACCTCCTATAGCTGCAACTAAGTCATGGGGGGAAGAAAAATATGATTTAGCTCGCCAATTCCTCATAGAATCAACATCTGTCAAATTAGGGTTCAACTCACTATCCCTATAGCCTCTATACCTCAGATACTCTCTAAGTGTTTCACGACCACCCTTATAATCCAGGTCAATATTGTGTAACCTAGAAACTCTCATACCCTGACCTTTTATTATATTATTAAATACCCTTCTAGGGTGCATACTCTTTCTATGAAGTATTGAATTTCTATAGCACTTCTTTCTAAACAAATGGGTGGTCAGTGTATGGTCTGAACACTTATTTATTAATACATCAAGAAATTCTATAGATTTACATGACCATTTATACGTAAATCTCAGAAAGGCGTTAGATTCATGCAATTTCAAAACAAATTGCTGTAAATCCTCTAAGGTAGCTTCTTCTTCTTCTTTTGGCTTTTCCCGGTTAGGGGTCGCCACAGCAGATCTCCTGTCCACTCATGATTGGCAGTGGAGTTTTACAGTGCCGAGTTGCCAGCCTGGCGCCCAACCTTCCACAGAAGGCAAACACACACACACACACACTCACACTTAGGGCCAATTTAGAGTGTCCAATACACCTGCAGCATGTCTTTGGGATGTGGGAGGAAACTGGAGCACCCAGAGAAACCCAAGTGACCACAGGGAGGACATGCAGACTCCGCACAGAAGGCACCCCAGCTGAGGATTGAACCGGAGAACCTCTTGCTGTTAGGCGACAATGCTAACCACTGCACCACCGTGGCCACCCAAAATCCTCTAAGGTAGCTGCCCATAGCAACAAAACAACATCTACAAAGCAACGATAAAAAAGCACATGCTGTGAATATAGTTCCATTCTAAACACCTCCTCCAACTCTCACTGCACCATTACTGCATTGGCGTAACTATTCACACAACATGTCCCCATTGCTACACCATGCTTGTTTGTAATAGCAGTGATCAAACACAAATACATTGTTGTTGAGTACCACATCCATAAAAATCACAGACCAATTCTATCAACCTGTGTTCATATTCACTCTGATCATTCAGGTACCTATGTAAATATTCTACCCCTTCACTGTTAGGTATTGTTGTAAACAGAGATACCACATCCAGGGTAACTAACATATAATCATGCATTCGGTCATGCCTTTCCATGAATGCATATACAGCCTGTAAAAAATGTTTAGTGTCTCTTAGCACAGTCTGTGACTTATCTAAATTAAACCGTTACTTGATAAGAAGGGACTATCGAGATACAATTTGTTTTGCCAATCGGCTTGGTTCAATATATAAGGCACCATGTTTAGATGTAAAACTTTGACTGTAGCATATACATTGAAAAGGGAGTTTCTCCTTTAATATATGATGTTATCTGAAAAGCAATTGAAAGCAATTGATATATGTAAATGAAGACTGATGTAGAATATGCTACTGGTGAATTTGAATTGTTTTAATTGATCATATAAATATATAAAGTGTATAGCTGTGTGTTTTATTACTATTAGGGTCTGAAGAAGCCAATGTCTATTTGGTGAAAGCGCTTACTGACTTGCAAGTATTTTATTAAAAGTATTTCATCTATCTATGAGTTTCTGTGGACATTTTATGTATGCTGTGCTTCCTGCTGCAATACTGTGTTTTGTTATAAAAAAGAATAAGTTTACGAATACCTTAAACAGACACTGAAGTGATTGTGTTGCTTTTGAGATGTTTGTTTTTTTCTCAATTGATAGAGTACTAAAGGTGGACATGGGCAGTAACCTTGAGGTGTTATTAGAACACAGAGAATTGACTTGGCAGTTGAGATTGAATGCCACGTCCCCCCAAGTCTTAACAATAATGTTTCAGTTGTGAGTGCACTAAAATTAAAAGCAAATGTTTTAAGCATGCAATTTTTATTATTTATTTTTTGATTTGACATGTTATTAATGTGTAATTTTTGATAATGAGAATTAGAAATTTCAGGCAATCAGTTTTATTCCTGTGATATTTATAAATTACAAGCTTGCTATGATTATTTTATCACAATTTTTGTTGTATATTATGCACTTTTGTGATTACATACTTGTTTTATTTATGTTATATTATTATATCGTATTATTGTTACAGTGTTTTTAAAATTAGTTTAATAGTGATATACATATCAACTTTTAAAAATATCAGACTAGAAACTAATGACTGATTAATATTTCATGAGGAGGTATTAGTGATTGGTTACAATGTATATTTAAATAGATGGCATTAACTCTGATGAAGTCCACATAACTGGGACGAAAGCCCTATGTTAATGTTATTTGTTGGTGTTTTGTGAATTAAAGGAGTGGAAGACTACTCTGCTGGGTGTTTTTTTTTTTTTTTTTTTTTTTGTATTTTTAGTTCCTTGTGCTTTTGCTGGTTCTTGGTTTCAGTTTTTAAAAATGCTGTCATATTCTTAAGCTAGAATATATTTAAAGAGAAATATGCACATAATATACTCATAGAATATAATGACATATTCACTATTTCTAACAAATACAAAGGAGTATTAATCTTCCAGGACCTCAGAGATCTACACCAATTTCTGGACACATGGGTGGTTCTGGCCATGCCACCCACTATCTCTTTTAAGTGTCTCCTTATTTATCCACCTAGGCTCCATTCTGCTCTTGTCACCCTATCTATTCTACATGCATCACTTCATCTCTGTGAGCTGACATCATTAATTGTTATAGCTCATGCTACTGAAAATGGTAGAAAGATACCCTTTCTCTGTTCTTTCACCTAATTTTCATGGGAAGTTTTATTTCCATGTTAAACTTTTACTGTCCATCCCATGCACTGAAAACAAATCAACGAGAGACAGAGAGAGAGAACTTGCAATCACATATCCCCACAAGAAACATAACATTTTATCTCCTATGCATCAGAAAATTGATGTCTCTGGAATCTGATATTTATTGTGTAAGTGAAAAAGATATATTTTCCACTGGAAATCGCAGAACTGTTACTTACTGACAAGATAATTAAGGAGTGCATCTGTATATCAGTTCTGCATTTAAATCCAAGTAATTTGTTGAATAACTTGGTCCATTCTAACCACCTTGATCCAACTTAGCATAATTCAGATTCCATAAGACCAGTTTATCTAAATGTCCATAATTTGAGAAATAAATTCTTCATAATCCACACCTGGATGGATAGCTATAAACTTGACACACTTACCATTGCAGAAACATTGCTGTATCTACATATCAAGGACTATGAAGTAATATCACCAGCCTAAATCAAGCTTGGAAAAAGAACTGGAGGCATAGCTCACTGTACTTATTTTCCACTGGTCATGTGCCTCTGAGAAATAAATATCACCCAGTACACAGATAAATTCAATTGTCATCTCCACTATAGTCAGAATTATAAAGAGACTGAAAGATGAGTGTATTTACATTCCATCTAATGAGGGACTGGACTGTGTTGAAACTGTACTGAGATGGGTCACAAATGTCATCAGGCAAAAATTAGAACATCTAGGCAACTTTAGCATAAACTGAAAATACACTAAGGATTAATACACAGACATTCAAATGTAGAATTATTTAGCATGGCACAATTAATACTCTTAACAATTAGAAGTGACAGTCTTCTTTGTAGAAATGTATCAGCTGGATATTAGACTGCACTCCAGGCACATATAACACCGTGGTATAATTGAAGGTTTTATTTGTAATTACCTGCCTAGTTTTGCTATCTGGTGTACCAGCAGAGTCAATATACAGCACTAGTACACAGTAGCTAAAAATACAAGCAAAGAAATAACAGAAATTATTATTTCCATCTTCCTATTGACCTTAAAGCAGATAAACCAGATGAATGACTCCCCCTTCATCTGTCTTTAGATCTTATAAAAGTTGTTTTTAATAGCACCATCTTCATAACATTCAGTAGTGTGATCCATTTCTGGGGAAGGTGAGTAAAAACGAACGCAATTCCACGACAATCTGATAATATTAAATAAAAGACATCTGAGTGGGCTAGGCAATGGGCAATACTGCAATTTTAGGATGCCTCTTGATGTTGACTGCTACAGAAAATCTTCAATGAAGTCAAACTGAAGCTCATTCAGAGCAAGAAAAGAATAGTAACTCAAACAGCATTGACTACATCCAAGTTAACCCCGGCTCTTCTGCAACAAAAGCTCTGATCAAATCCTCTATTCCTACTCCAAGCCCACTGGATATCTCATATGAGGTTGCTTCTGACTTCAGTGAATACTTTGTTAGACATGCACACTGTCTGAAAAGCCAAATTCTGTTTTCCTTTAGTGACTCAGCTCCCAGAAAGCCACCCACCTTCCTTCCTTCAAACAATGAGCACTGGTCAAGTTAAAATACAGTCAAGAGTAAAGCCTTCCTTATTAGCAGCAGATGGCCTGCCACCAAAGCTCCTTATTTATTACATTCCAATAACCTTTAACATGAATCACTAGGTCTCATGTCCTGTTTATGTCAAAAAAGAGATGTACTCCACCACCATAAAAGTGGACCCTCTACTAAACTTACCAACTTTTGTACCATCACCATTCTCTAAACCTGTCCAAAGCACATGTGAAATGTGTTCCTAAACAGCTACTATTTCATTGTACTACTTACATTCTCCCTTCTAACAGTCAGCATAGATTCTGCCCTGGACACAGTACAGGGTCAGTGATACTGGTATTCACATTATTTGTTAAAAGCAAGCTTGATACAGGATCATATTCTTAGAGCTATACTGCAAACAAAACTGCCCTATATGAGCAACGCTATACAAGTTATTCAATACACCAATGATAGTATGCAAACTGCCTCTGCTTGGCTATCCTTGCTCGAAGTAACTTTCTAAAAATGGCTTTGATACAGCTCAGAGCTAGATTTTAGAATTTAATCCTACACTCAATGTAGACAAATTGCAAATTGATGGTATTCACTCTTGTTAACCCACAACCTTGTGCCATATTTGCCTTTAAAATACTAACCAAAGACTCACTCCTGGTAACTCACAAGCTTGTGCCACATCTGCCTCTTAAATACTGACCTAATACAGCTGTCATTTTGAAATATTTCCACCAGACTCCTTGGTGTTACTATTGATAATTAACCAAAAAGTCAGAATTTGCATTAACAAAGTAATACTCAAGGTCCGCAAAAATCTAGTTAAACAGTAAATCACTTTTCTTTGACTAAGCAAGGGTTGTTATTGCTTCGGCCTAACAGTAATGAGGTACCACGCATCATAAGCAATGACATGTTTTGGCCATTCTTTAAATTCTGTTATAGCCCTAAAGGTGTTTAAAAAACACTTGGTATTCATACATGAAATCTTCTTGTACAGTTGAATAAACTACTACCATCCTGCACCTTTTTTAGTGGAAATTGCATTGTCATTGGTATAGTTTATCAGTTTATTCTTGTCTTTTCTCTCTTCCGACAACAGAGAATATTGAAAACAACTAGATTTTTTTTACTTATTACTAGAGCGTTGTCGCCTCACAGTCAGACACTGTCCGGTTCGATTCTCAGTTAGAGCGTCTTCTGCGTGGAGACATGCGTGAATGGGCATACCTTCGTTGAAGGTTGTGCGTCAGGGCTTGTAACTCGGCACATAAAAATCAACTACCAATCATTAGTGGACCAGAGTTCCGCTGTGGCGACCCCTAACCGGGAAAAGCCGAAAGACACAACAACAACTAGAGTAGAGGATGACAAACCAAATATCTGTTATGCATACCTTGTTGCTAGTCCTGCAATGACTTTTGTAACAGAAGTTCCCAGTTACTAATATGCAAGTCTTATTATAAATGCCGACCAACTGAAAAATGCGCCTTTTCTGCTGAAGCTGTGTGACATGCTATCATAAGCAACCCTGTCTGGCAATTTAGTAGGTAGGGTTAGTGCTGCTAATGAGCTTTGTCCTACAGTTCTGAGTTTCATTCTCTACTTGCAAATCATAAATCTGCAAAGATGCAACTATACAGTGCTCCTTGGCTAGCCATTAAAACAGTCACTTGGGAATAGAAAACTTGCAAAGTTAACAAATGATGAAAACTGGAACACAAAATGAAAAGGCAGCCAATAAAGAAGTAGACTCCACAGCTTACAAAGCAAGGTTTAATAACTGTGCGGTCCGTTCAACTCAGTACAGCACCACAAAATTGAATAAAAACAGCCAAGTATTGCACACAAAAACCAGTAGTTGTAATAAAATCCACAAGGTACAAAATTCAAGGTTAAGCGCTTTCACCTAACAAAGTGTCAGGCTTCTTCAGAACAATTTTAACAAATGATAAATGATGAAAACTAACTAAAGGGGTCATAAGCATCTGAAAAAGAAAAAAGTGTTTGAGAGCAAATATTAAAACATTATGCAACATTAAATCATGAGTCACATATGATGAAAGTCTATTGTAGGTAACTATTTCCTTGGAAACATAACATTTTACAGTTCATATGGAAAAGGGATCTATATCATCTTGTGCAGCTACACTATCCTATGTTATGAAAATGTGATGTTAAATGAGCGGACATGTTTTCCACTTGTGTATGGAACCCTATAAAATAATATAGGGATGTTTAAAATAATACTAGTACATGAGGCAATAGAGAGTCACTAGCAAGTTTATTGTAAAAATAAAATGAGTCAATACCAAGGTATCTGTTATATATAAACTTTGGTCTTCTAGTCAGAAATTATAACACAGTACAATTGTCTACAAAAATGAGTGAAGAACATCAGTGCTAGAGGCATCAGTGTCCTTGACTATAGCTAAGAACAATTAATGTAATTTGTTTAAGTAGGTCAAGTGTACGACAATTATGTTCCTCCAGCTTTTTTTAGAAGGTTGTTAAGGTTACCAGCACTGTAGAAATACTCAGCTTGTTTGCTGACAAGTACATTGTTCTGTTTCGGGGTGATACCCTAGAATTGTTCAAAGTGGTTTTGTGTGGTCCCCCAAAATGTACCGACTGTTTTAATGAAGAAACCATCCAGGGCATTCTGTCATCCCTAAATTCCAGCAAGGGTCTTGGTGTAGGTTTGGTTAGCAACTTGCATTTAAAAGAAGTAGAGTTGTATGGTTCACTAACACTGGTTTTTTAAGAAATCCTTTGACTTAAGTGCCACTGAACTGGCAAAATGCAATTACTAAGCCCATATATAAGAGTAACAAAAATCTTAGATTTGTAAACAATTGCAGGCCTATACTACCAAATATTCAAAAAGTTATGGAATGTTAAGAGTGAACTTAGTGAAGAAGAATATATTTCCATATACTTACAAGAAAGATATTTCAAATAACTTGTAATTTATGCTTTTACAGTATAGTGATTCAGACAACTGAGTCAGATCTGCAGCCTTACATAATATATGCAGTCTTCTCTAACATATTTAACTTACCTGACCACAGATTACTAATTAGCAAACCAAATAAGACAGGCCTTCTAAACAAATTGTTGGCTGGGTGACTTTGTGGTTTAACATTAGGGAAGAGTTTTTGGAATATAATCAGGAAAAATATAAATGGTATAAACTCAGTTAGGAAGCTCCAGGGGTCAGTACTTGGTTGATAGTTACTTAGTATATATAATTTAAGCTCCCTATCAAATAAGTCTGTTTTGCACACATCATATGGTTATGTTTCAAATTAGACCATATAATAACTATTTCAGGGGAGGCCAGCACAATGGCATGGGGACATAAAGTCCTCACTATGGCTCAGGTGACACAGGTTCAATTAACGGTTCAAGCATCTGAAGCACTGGCAGTGAGGGATAGGCCTGCCCAACCCAGGACAGGAGGGCTTTAGTCTAGGTCTTCTCAGAGGGGAGGCATGGTTTGTACAGGAACATAGCCCTTTGGTTTAACAGGCAAATGAAGGGGAGGTGGGATACCAAGGGGTAAGTCATAAATTAAAAAAAAAAAAAAAATCTGTTACTGGAAGCAGTCAAAGGCACAAACCCCAGGATGCCCTTAGGTTCTGTATTAGCATAGCCTTATAAAAAGATAGTCTGGGGCAGTACGAGAGGCTAGAAGACCTGGTGTTAGATGGGTGCACTGGGGTAGCCAGAAGGAATGAATCAAAAGAGAAACAAAAAAAGGTACTTCAGGGATACAGGACTTCTTCAGATACATCTTCTTGTTTGGCTTGCGTGCAAAATTTTCCTCAATAGTAAAACGATGTAAATATTGGTATACGTCTTATCTTATGTTACATCTTATCATACAGACTAAAGTACTCACATAGGGCACATTGGAGTCTTAAAACCTCCAGCTAATTTAAAGGTTATTTACCTCTGATGTGTGTGAGACAGATTTACTGAGTAGGGGGTAATATATAGTTTGTTATGCTGAACTGTAGTTTTAGGACACTCAAGACAATCTTAGTCCTCAGGTAACTCGACTCTGGATCTAGCAGTTACAATATACATATACATACATATACAGATAGACAGACAGACAGATAGATAGATACATAGATAGACAGATAGATAGATAGATAGATACAGACTAGATATATGCACACAATGTTTGCATGACCTTGTACTGAGCTAGATCACATGAATATAAAGAAATCACCTTAATAAAGACTCAAACAGGAATAAAGTTTTATTTATTAATGGATAGATTACATATTTATCTATCTACAGATAGAGATTCATACACAGACACACATATGCACACACACACATCATCATCTTTCGGCTGTTTCCGTTAGGGGTTGCCACAGCGTATCATCTGTTTCCATTTCTTCCTTTCCTCTGCATCTTGCTCTGTCACACCAACCACCTGCATGTCCTCTCTCATCACATCCATAAACCTTATCCTAGGCCTTCCTCTTTTCCTGTTACCTGGTAGCTTCATCCTTAGCATCTTTTTCCCAATATACTCAGCATCCCTCCTCAGCACATGTCCAAACCAACATAATCTTGCCTCTCTGGCTTTGTTTCCAAACCTTCCAACCTGGGCTGACCCTCTAATATACTTATTCCTAATTCTGTCCACCCTCATCACACCCAGTGCAAATCTTAACATCTTTAATTCTGCCACATGCAGCTCTAACTCCTGCCTTTTTGTCAATGCCACTGTCTCCAACCCATATAACATAGCTGGTCTCAGTACCCTCTTGTAGACCTTCCCTTTCACTCTTACTGGTACTCGTCTGTCACAAATCACTCCTGACACTCTTCTCCACCCAATCCATCCTGCCTGTACTCCCTTCTTCACCTCTCTTCCACACTCACCATTACTCTGTACTATTGATCCCAAGTATTTAAACTCATCCACGTTCATCACCTCTACTCCTTGCATCCTCACCATTCCTCTATCCTCCCTCTCATTCACACACATATATAAATGTAAAATAAAAAAATATATACATTTATGTTTATTTCAAACAAGTACATATATATATATATATATATATATATATATATACACATTGGTCTAGAGACAGTCTAAACTGCTTGCAGTCAATATGAAAATAGTCAACAAAAAAGGTCTAAACCAGATAATATCGAGAAAATATTACGCCAGTGAGGGGTATACACCCTTTCTGCACTGTATATTTAATTAGCAGGGAGTATTTTTTGATGTGTTTAGTTTCTGTTAACTTTTTTGGTTTAGACCTTTTTTTGTAGACCTTGAGTTTAGACTAATGTCATTATATATGTATGTAGATATAAATTTATATAGATATGGTTATAGTTTGCTTGACTGAATATTTTTTTATCGAACTGTTAAATGAGTTAGTTTTTTAACCACTTCACAATTAAATGAATATGCAGGGATGTACTTGGTACAAGAACATGTGACAGTGGGGTTTAGTGCGTTTTCCCTTTTCCCTACCCTTGGTAGATATAAGTAGCAGGGGGTATGGGTGGTGCAGGGGGTTTGCCCTTGCAAAAGAAGCTTTTAGGGTTTTTTTGCACCTTCACTTGAATGAGTGGATTTTTTTTTTCTGATGATCTGAGTGTCAGCTATGCTATTCTTTGAAGTTTTGTAATATATTCACACACAAACCCTAAATGTAGCTGGCTAAACCAGTATTCTGTGCCAGTCCCAAAAACAGTGCCTCACCCCTCAGCTCTTCATGTGAAGAGTGAAAAAGAAAAAGGAATTCTGCCAAACTTGCAGGATGCTTCCTGCAGGCAGTACTCAATCTGTGCCACTACCTCCAAGTTCTTCAAGTGAAACAATCTGCTCCTTTTACCGATTCACTAACCAAATGGCCAGATGCACGACATGCCCCCCTCCATCCCTTCTGCCCCAGGCATTCATGTCCTGTTTCAGTGCCCTGCTCCCAACCATCCTTCTTTAAATGAGAGTAACAAAAAAAATAAATAAATAAAACTTGTCTTCTGATCTTGTCATTTTCATTTGTTCCTCACCTGAAGGGTCTTGGATCCAACCTGGGCAGCTTTTACTAGATTCACAGATCCAACTCTGAAGCTCCTCCCTTAACCATAATGCCTCACTAACCTAATATACCTCAGATCTTGTTTGCTGCCATATTGCTCAGATGCAAATTGGCTTCTCTTAAATTTTCAGGCATTTTTGCAGTATTTAAAGGTTGTAAGTTTTCTCCTTTTGGATTACTTTTAACTTTCTTTCACCTCCCTCCCTTGCTTTCTGTGCAGTTTTTGGGTTCAGTACATCAGGCTCTGCTTTTTCCTACGCTTCTGCAGTTTAGGTACTCTATTGAGTACCATTGTTGGTACTCTTGTTTCTTTTCTTTTACTACCTTCCTTTACCTACCCTCTAGAAGGTATTTCTTTGTACCATTGTTTGTACTTCCTGTACTGTACATAAATTTAAAAAAAAATCTTTTGCTACAGTTATCTTATAAACTTCTCTCCTTTATCTTCTTAAAAGTGGCAGATAAACCAAATGATTTAAAAAATGCACTTACTGTGGACATAAGATTCCCAATTTTGATGCCCACAGGGAGTGTGTTTATTGTTTAGGTGCCGCCCATTTAGATACTGATTGTTCTATCTGTGTGGATTTTAATACCTGAGCTCTTAGTGACTGGAGAAATAAACCAGTGCTAAAGAGTCTTCTCCATTCTACTTCATCTTCTTTAGCTACAGGGTCTCAAACCCCCTCAAAGAGGTCTGAAAAAGAGAAGTCTGAATCAACTCTGATGAATAAGGACCCTAAAAAGAGGTCTCCGAACTGTTCAGCAATGTCAGCTCGACTTCTGAGCCTCCTGCAAAAATTTCAAAAAAGTTGGACCCAACACCCTCAGATCTTATCTCTTCAAAGCCTAGACTGCCTCAGATCCAGTAATCATGGATCTTGCCAGAGCTGATCTCTCTTCTACTCCACTTGCCTTTACTCTAGGAGACTCCAAGGAGACACGCCAAGCCACCATCCACCAGCTCCTCCCTTAGGTCCTCCAGGAGCTTATCTGAAGCAGAGGTGGATGGGATGATGAGGAAATTCCTCAGAGCTCATATCCAGATGGGGTAATCCCATCTCCATCTCCCATTGGACTTGTGAGCCTGCCCTCCACTGCACCTCAACTGATATTTGCTTCTCCAATTCATCCTGTGGTTTTGGGGCCCTCTGATCTGAGATCCTTGAGGGTGTCCTCATTGGATTTGAAGACAGGTCATTCTTTTTCTCTGACCCTGTTCCTGAGTCACCCAGTTCTGATGCTTGGAGCAGGAGGACTCTCAGAGCCAAAGCATCAGTGCTGGCTCTGGGGGGGGGGGGGGGGCATTGGAGTCAACTCCAAAGTTATCAGATCTGTCAAGTGCTTTGGTACTGGACAACTTAAGTCTAACTCCCTCTTTGGGACAGGGGTCTGGGGGGATTCAGGACTCATCAGCACAGTGGTCTTTGGCTCTGGTGCTGTCAGCTTCTGCTTCTCCTAGACCCTCTGCCTTTCAGAGAGGGTTTTCTCTCTGCCTAGAGAGAGGACATCCTTGCCCCCTTCAGATCCTATTTCTCTTCCACCATTGGGTATGAGATCTGAGCCTCTTACTTCTATCCCACTGGGACAGCCTACCTGAACAAGCCTCTAATCAGTCCCTTGAGACTCCCCTGAGATCCTTGAGGATCAAAAGACCATTCCACTAATGAGGTCTCTAGGAAGAGAATGTGTAAAAGTAAACACTTGGATTCCCCCCAGGAATCTCTCACTGAGAACACTGACTTCAGTGAGGGGGAAGGGTTCCCCCTAGATCTCCACCCAAGGAAGTCTCTTTTGGAGAAATACTGGAACTTCTACAGTAAAAAGGTGGATGGTCTTCTGACTCTATTTCCCAGGAGGAGATGGTGGTTCAGGTCTGGGTCAGCTACACCCTGGTTGACCTCTCCAGCCGATGAGCTTATAGACCTTCATTCATGCTGTGCATGGAAGGAGCCAGATATTGTGGAGCCTATCCCCAAGTGACCAGACAGATTTTTAGCCCCCCAAAAGATAGTGCACATTGGAACAAGGCAGGTCCCAGTAGATGCCATGGTTACGGCAGTAGTCACTAAAAAAGACCTCACAGAGCAGACCTGATCTGTCCATCCCCTAACAAGCAGTCTAGGCTTTTGGAATAATTTGGAAAGCACATCTATGCCTCAGCTACCTTTGCCCTGTGGTCGGTGAATTATTTGGGACACTTTACAGGGCTACAAAGAGATTTGATAAAAGAGCTCTCAAAATCTCTTTCTGGGCCCATGTTTGTGGAGGACCAGAATAAGATTTCTTCACAACTGGCCACCCTTCAGTCAATATCTAAAGTATCCATGAAGCTGATTTCCCATGCAGCAGAGGGTACCTGAAAGCTGATGGGTTCAGGCACTGCCACCAGGATACATGCCTGAATGCTCTTGAGTGATTTTGCAGAGCCCTTTGAGTCTTTGTTCATCAGTGCTGCTTTTGATGAATAATCTCTGCTCACCCCAAAGGTGAAGGAACACTTTCCAGAAGTGATCAAGATGGAAAGACCCTGTCTGCCACTGGAATCCAATTTTCTACTCCTCAGAGATTCTTTTCATGGAATCAACGAGGAGGTAGAAAAATGTGGTTTCCTAAGTCCCAATGTCCTTTTGAAGACTCGTAGGGAGATTGTTTACCCCGACCCTGAGACACATGGAACTCTAATGGAATACACCACCTTCACAACAGAGGTGGCCTGAAGAACCAGACTTTCAGGGATTCTTTCTTGGATAAACCCTACCATTGCTTCTAAAAGGTTGCCAAGCTGCTTTTCTCTGGAGGCAGTTGGGGCACTTGTCTCTGCACCTAGAAGCCTAGGTGTCCATCACAACAGATATTTGGGTACAGAGGATCATATCCAGAGGTTATTTCATACCATTTTCCCAAATTCCTCCCATAAAAATAAGGATGATTCCTGATGTTCCACCCAATCTGAGGGGGACAGCAGTCCTGGAAATAAGAAAGCTGCTAGAAAAAAAGAGTTATCTAAGAAGTCCCGCCCCTCAAGACCAGACAGGATCCATAATTTATACAGGACCTCAGCAAATTAAACCAGCACATGAAATACTAAAAGTTCTGGATGGTCACGGTTCAGTCCATTTTGCTCCTGTTGTGAAAAGATGACTGGATGTGCTCGGTATATCTTCAGGATGCATACTACCACATCAAAATCAACAGGCACTCTAGAATATATTTGCGCATCTGTCTGGGAGACAGTAATTACCAGTTCAGAGCACTGTTCTTTGGCCTCACCACAGCCCTCGGGTTGTTCACCAAATGGTAGCAGCTCACCTACGATGGCTAGAATTGTGGGTGTTTCCATATCAAGATGACTGGTTCCTGACTGCTCCAACTAGGCATCTACATTTACAAACCAGGGACTACTTTTTTCAGTTATGTCACCATCTGGGCATAACAGTCAACTACAAGTCACAACTCATTCCTACACAGAATCTGGAGTGGAGTTCATAGGTGCTTGTCTAGACATGGTCAATCAGAGAGCATCTCTTCCTCCAACAAGAGTACAAACCTTCAGATCCCAGGTAAGGGAAGTGATCTCACATTCCTCTCCTCCTGCACGACTAGTCTTGCAAACCTTAGGGTCCATGGTAGCAGTGAGATAACTCTAAGTTCCATTGGCCAGATTTCATATGCAGATTCTTCAGTGAATTGTGTCAGTTCAGTGGTCTGTTCTTCAACAGCCCTTATACACGCCA
The DNA here is from genome assembly GCF_019279795.1 of Protopterus annectens. Classification (NCBI taxonomy): domain Eukaryota; kingdom Metazoa; phylum Chordata; order Ceratodontiformes; family Protopteridae; genus Protopterus; species Protopterus annectens. Next base: position 400,277,061 of record NC_056735.1, read on the forward strand.
GTCAGGATTATGCAAGTTTGCAAGGAACACCTTCTTTGATGTATCAATTCAAATGAAGTTTATCAAGGCCATCCATTTATTTTACCTCTACCACTAGCCACAGTAACCACGGATGCTTCCCATTTGGGGTGGAGGGGTATTTCTTGGGAAGGACAATCTCAGGTACATGGTGCCCTCAAGAGGCCAATTCACATATCAATGTCCTGGAGATGAGAGCCATCCTCATACCATTGCAGGCTTTTCAAGATGCTGTCCTCTCCGAGATGATTGCAATCCAATCGGACGATATGTCTGTGGTCTAGTACATCAACAAACAAGGGGGAACATGATTTTATCCACTTTGTAGTTAGGCAATGAGAGTGTGGCAATGGGCAATCTCTTCTTGTTGCTTTCTCATTACAATGCATATACCATGGAAAGCCATTGTGCTTGCAGATAAACTAAGCAGGTCCACTCTGATGCTTCGCAAGTGGACTCTCAGTTTCAAAGTGGTGGAGAGAATTTTCTATCAATGGGGTCAGCCATGCTCCAATCTCTTTGCTTCCCCCCTCAATAACAAATGCAGTGGGTTCTTTGCCCTAATCCCCCCTCTAGGGGGGAGTCACCAAGAGGTGCTCTAGTTCACAATTCGTCCTCTTGTCTCCTCTGTGCTTATCTCCCATACCTCTACTCCACAAATGTCTAGACAAAGCTTACCAGTTGAAGAGCACATTTACCCTCATTGCACCTTTTTGGCCTCATCAAATCTGGTTTCCCTTCCCGTGGCTTCATCCTCTGTATTCCCCCTGGATACTGGACTCCAGTCCAGACCTCTTGTCTCATCCGATGGAGGTAACTCATCCGGACATAATAGGCCTCAAGTTAACTGCATGGTTTCTCCAGTTCCTTTGATGGCTAGAAAACCCATGCTTTCCTTCCCAGTCTAACATGTCTCTACTATCAAAATGCAACTGGCTGTCATTTCCAATATTCATTCAGGCAAAAATCATGCTTCTCTGGCTTTTTCTAAGCTATGCAAAACTTTTCTGAAAGGCACCTTTTTACTTAGGCCCCCAGCCAAGGACCCTGTTCCTCAAAGGGACTTAGCTATCTTATTCAAAGTCTGACTCAAACCCATTTGAACCTTCCACCAAGTCAGACATAAAACTTTTATCCTGGACGACCTTTTTTCCTAGTTGCCATTATATCAGCTAGACGAATATCTGAACACTACACCCTATCTTCCAAGTCTCCATTCTTGATCTTTCATAAGAATATAGTGTCGTTACATACTAATCCATCTTTTTTTTACCTACAGTGGCTTCTCAGTCAATCACTAATCAGGTCATTAACTTCCTAAAATTTTCCAATAAAAGTGAATACATACTGCAGCTTTTGGATGTACACAGGCAACTTTGTTTTTATCTTCATCAAACCAAATATTTCAGAAACTCTGACTAATTGTTTGTATCCTTTTCTCATAACATATCCTTGTCTATAAAAAGAGAGGTTTGTCTTTGCCTAAGCTGCCAAGAACATATTCAATGAGGTCTATGGAGACCTTTCAGCTTTTTGGCCAACAGTCTCGATAAATGACATTTGTGCAGCTGCCACTTGGTTCAGTGCTCATACCTTTATAGCTCATTACAAACTGGATGTGATTTCTAGGGACAAAGCTGCTTTTGGCCCCGCAGTAGTCCGAAATATCCTTTCATGAGGACCACCCAAGTCTCATCTAGCTGGGGACTCTGTCCAATCAGTTGAGGAATGAATGAAAATGACAACATCAGATAAAAAAGTTATGTGCTCACCATAACAATGTATCTGTGTTGTCAATTTTCATTCTTCCTCAACTTTTAGCCCTCTTAACCCCCTTACCTTCCTGGAAAGCACCTAAGGGATTTTTCTTGGGAACCTATCATTACTTGTTTCCACTCCAGTTTAATTTCTGATGTTTTTTTTCTATTGATTCTGTATAACATAAACCATTATTACCTGGGGGCAGTAAACCTGGTCTGAGGTATATCTGGCATTATGGGTAAAGGAGGAGCTCGAGAATTGGATCTATGTATCTAGTAAAAGTAGCTGAGCCAGATCTGAGGTCGTATCTCAGACCCATCAGTTGAAAATGGACAACACAGATGCATCACTGTGGTGAGTACATAACTTCTGTTTTTAAACTGTAGCAAGCAGTTGATAAAGTTTATATCCTGCAAAGAGTACTACAGCACTTGGGTTTATTAGGAAAAAAAAAGATTTTTTTTAAAATTTAAACTGTGGCAAACTGTTTGTTATAAATGTAGCAAGCAGTTGCTACAGTTTATACCCTGCACAGACAGCTAGGATGCGCAAGTTTAAAAAAAATTCTCTTTTAAACCTTTTACTACAAATTTAGCAAACAATTGCTAACAGTTTATATCCTGCTTGGAACACTACAGCACTCAGGTTTTATTAAAAAAAAAAAAGAAAAAAGGATTTTTCGTTTATTATTATTATTATTTTTTACATTTAACTGTAGCAAACTGCTTGCTGCATTCTACAGTTAAACCACACAAAGAGCACTATAGTTCTCAGGTGTGACTGCAAATGTAACACTGGCTTTTAAAAGTCAGTATTGCATGAAGCACAATAAGGATGATGTATGAATGATCAGATAGCACCCTATAACACTTTCCATCCAAGGCATTTGCCCCTTTCATCTCACCATAGCTATGCTACTGACACACACACACACACACACACACACACACACACACACACACACACACACACACACACGTATTTATATATTTTTTAATATTCTTTTCACTCACCCTTCCAGTGAGTCTGAGCTCATGAAGGCTGCTTGATTCCTGCCATCCACAAGGCCATCAGCTTTCGTTTCTGCCAATTGCCCATGGAAAGGCTTGTCAGTCCCATCCAGCAGACTTTCTCTATTGGAAAACTCAGGTTCACAGGACAGATCCTGTATCACCAATGGATTATCCTCTAAAACTGATTGCTCACTGAATGGCTTGCCACTTGCCCCCCCACTGGAAACCTCCTGATTTGTCCAAAGGTCTACAAGGATGCTCTCATTAATATGGACAGGCTGGTAATTCTATTATGCCTTAACCCCACATTCAGCTGGCTAACTTGTGGGCCTACACCACTGTGGGAACATTCTACACCTTATTCGTGTGCAAATATGCAACCACACACGTGCTAACAGAGGCTGCCATCACCAGCTTAGCAGTGCAAAGCTCATTTCCTTGGTCTGGCTGTTGTCAGTGCTGCACAACCCTCTGCTTGCATGGTGAGGATCAAAAAATCCAAACCACCTCTCCCTCTGCCCACCAGGATAGGTGTGCCAGCATCACTCATCCATTCTTATCCCCACTACTCTAACTTGGATCACCGGCAACCTAGTCAGGGCTTTATCATCCTATGCCACAGATCTAAGCAACTAAGATGATAATGTTTCTGAGAGGCTCTGAGAATTCAGTCCTTATCTTGAGTACTTGTACTGTTGCAGGTTTATTACTATGGCTTAGAGAATAAGTAAACTGTACATTAAACCCTGAGTGGAGAACAAAAATACTTCAGTAAGGTGTTAATGTACAGCTGATGCCCACTGAAAAACAAGTCTTCCACTTCACGGCAGCATATTAAGCTGCCGTGAAGGTCAGATAGTTAAAAATTAAACAGCCACCATTTTTTATGTTTGATAAACAGCGCTTCACTGTATAGCAAGAATAAAATTAAAAGAAAAGCTAAATATAAGGAAAAAAAAAAGAAAACGGTATGTGTGTGTGTTTTCATTTGTGAGTGAATGACAGCGAGTGAGAATGAGAGATAGCTAGATGAGAATACTGACTGCAATAGGCAGTCCAATAGCATCACTTTGTTAAACATTAAGAGTTAAGAAACTCTTTATTACACAATGATTGGCCATTAACATTTGAAAATGAGCATACTGACTGGTCAGCCCAACCAGCATGCCCGTTGTAAATTGAGCATATACCAATAGAAAAAAGTCCGGTTGCTTGGACTTTCTTTCCAGTCTTCTTCTCTTTAAAAAAAAAAAAAACAAACAAGACAATAAACTTACATAAAAAATTCCACCAGGATAATGCAACTTCCTCACAGTGATAAATGAATACCATTGGTTATTGACATAAACCATGACTTGAAGGAAAATAAATTCTAAAACACAATTTATTCAGATTGCTGTCATGAAGACATAAACTTAGAGCTTTCATCCCTAACAATAATGGGACTACTTCAGAGTTCTCTCTCAATAATTTTACAGATAATTGCACTGAAAACATTTTTTAACTACAGTAGTTCAGTTAGCATATCTTTAATCTAAAATTAACAACACTGACAGTTTTCAGCTTCATTGTAGTGAGCTTATTGTATCGTTATACTACCTTGAGTTTCTGATCAATCACAAATTTATTCTTAAGGTGTTTTCTCTCTCTCTCTCTCTCTCTCTCTTTTTAAGCAGAGGAAGTTTGTCAGGGAATATGTGGAATCCTATACACTCACCTTCAAGGTAAGCAGTAACTTGAGACTTAAGAAGTTTAGCCGAAGGATGGCCCAGGCAGAGACTGGTCAGCATTCTGCATTTGAAATGGTAAAGCAATGGTGCTCCATATTGCTATATAGCAGGGTGAATCCGAGCATGTAACTTTCAGCACTGTATGGCGTAGCAGTATTTTGTGCAGAAAAAGAGGCAATGATAGGCAAGCAGTATTCCAGTTTCATTACTAGCATATTGATTGCTATTGCATGACAAGCCCAAATGGACGTAAATGAGAAACCTTTGAAGATATCTTGACTTGACTCACAATCCTAGATGTCAGCTGATCAGTGTGAGTGTTAAAGGATAGAGTTTGATTAAGTAGTAAAACTAAATATTTTTGTTTAGAGGTGAAAACAAGTAATGAGCCTAGTTCTGAGAAAAGCAGTTGAGTATATCAGCATTCTATTCACTTTGAGATGCACTAGGCATTACAGAAACTCTTCCAGCTGCTGGAAATGAACACAGGAATTTTCTTGGTTTACTCAGTTTTCTTCTGTTCTTGGTTCATTGAATAAACTTACATATCCGGACACTTCAGAAGTATAAGAGATGGGGCAAGGAAAATACAAGGATAATCAAGTATGTTATGCAAAACTAGGACTGATTATCCTTGTATTTTCTATAGTCTATCACTCTCGTAAGTCTGAAGAGTTCCAGATTTCATTTTTTTTTATTATTAAAAAAAAAAAAAGCAATGGAGATCTTCCTTTCTCTGTTGCTTCCTTTACCCAGCACTGATGTACTGCTTAAGCATGTGAATGCAAGTCCTATTCGCATGCACAGTACATCAGGAACCCCCCATGATATCAGGGGAAAAACATGGAAGAGCAGCACAGTGTCTTTATAGCAGGACATTATTTAACAAACGTAACTAACTTTTTTCTTAAATAATGTCATTGTATAAAAGCAATAACCCACGGCTAGATTTACCCATGGTTGACTGTGGTCACTTGAGCTTTGCCATTAGACTTCTAAACTCACACTGACTCCACACCATGTTGAACTCTGAACTCCGAAAAAGGCTGCTGAAAATTCCTATGACAATACCTTATTTTTTTTGTGCAATAATATTTCTTTGCAATAACACCAGCGAGATTATTAAATTCATATTTTTGTGCACTAATCAAATCTGTAAAGCAACTGTGCAATACAGACTATCATGGATAAAGTCTCTTGTATGTGCAATCAATATGTATAGTAGTTAGAATTTAAGAAAATAATGTGTGTCATGT